>NC_052152.1:200368065-200515565 GCF_902713615.1 Scyliorhinus canicula | reverse complement strand
CACACACTGACACACACACTGACACACACACACTGACACACACACTGACACACACACACTGACACACACACACTGACACACACACTGACACACACACACTGACACACTCACACACACTGACACACACACACTGACACACTCACACACACTGACACACACACACACACACACACTGACACACACACTGACACACACACTGACACACACACACTGACACACACACACTGACACACACACTGACACACACACACTGACACACACACACTGACATGCACAGACAGACTGACACACACACACTGACACACACACACTGACACACACACTGACACACACACACTGACATGCAGACAGACTGACACACACACACTTACACACAGACTGACACACACACACAGACTGACACACACACACTGACACACACACACACTGACACACACACACTGACACACACACTAACACACATACACACTGACACACACACACTGACACACACACACTGACACACACACACACTGACACCCAAACGTGCTGTCACACACCCACAAACACACGCACACATACACTGACACACACACAAACACACAGACACATAAACGTACTGACACACACAAATATACTGTCTTAGGCACACAGACACACATAGATACACACAGAGATACACACAGAAGCACATACAGATACAAACACACACACATGTACAGGCAGGCATACAGATAGGCTCGCACACAAACAAACTCAAAGACGCACACAAGAACATTTGCAGATGTACACACACACATTGTTATGGACAGGGAAAAGATGGTTCCCTCTTTCTCCTCTCTATTGACTGACTGAAGGCAGATGTATTTCTAAAAAGAACATAGGTGTTTCAACCCCCTCGGGTGCTGGAACTGTGAAGAACAAGCAAATTACAGGTTTCTTGTAAGTTTTTACGATGAAGGATTAATGTGTATTACTCAGCACCTGAATGTATTCACAAACACAGCGACCCACTCACACACACAATACAAGAATGTGATTACAAAGAGAGGTAGCATGCACTTAGGTCTCAAAAGCTCACTGTCACACTGGCTGTTCCCAAACTGACGTCTTGCAACATTGGAGCCCTGTGATTCCTTTCAGATTCACTGAAGAATTTGAGTCTGAGGGTTGATGAAGGTGGATTAACCAATGGTTTGCTGCTTGTAGCAGACTTCTCTTCCCTCGCTCCAGTCAAGGGCAGCACGGTAGCATTGTGGATAGCACAATTGCTTCACAGCTCCATGGTCCCAGGTTCGATTCCGGCTTGGGTCACTGTCTGTGCGGAGTCTGCACATCCTCCCCGTGTGTGCGTGGGTTTCCTCCGGGTGCTCCGGTTTCCTCCCACAGTCCAAAGATGTGCAGGTTAGGTGGATTGGCCATGATAAACTGCCCTTAGTGACCAAAATTGCCCTTAGTGTTGGGTGGGGTTACTGGGTTATGAGGGAATAGGGTGGAGGTGTTGACCTTGGGTAGGGTGCTCTTTCCAAGAGCTGGTGCAGACTCGATGGGCTGAATGGCCTCCTTCTGCACTGTAAATTCTACAGCTGAATCACTGCAGTAAAAATGGGTTTGGTTCTTCGAATGGATAGGTAGAGGTCAGCCCAAATGCTCTGCTCTTTGATGGTTCTTAGATAGGGTCTCGTTCCTCTGCGGGTCTGGACCCTCTATTGCTCCAAAAATGTGTCTTATTAAATTATCCTAATCAGAAACCTATATTACGATCCTGGACCAGATCCCAACAGTGGCTAGGATACTGGATCGAAACCCCAATGTTATATTTGAATTTTGTAAGACTGTTTGGAAAGAATACCTCACTCCAGGTGTGATTGCACACAGAATAGGGATATGGGGCTGGATTCTCCACCCTCCGACACCGCCATTTCCCCGCATGGAATTGGGACCGGCACTGGTTCCCCGATTATCCGCCCCCGAAAAGTGGCGTACCCGGAGAGTACGCCGCGCCGCGTATCACCTACCTGTGGCCATTGCTGGAGGCCGTGCCGTCGGGGGTTCGGGCGATCGGGGGTGGATAATGACGGGGCGGGCCTCCAGCAATGGCCACAGGTAGGTGATACGCGGCGCGGCGTACTCTCCGGGTACGCCACAAGAGTAGCACCGAGCCCATGGGTAGCGATTTCCGGGGTTTCGGAGGATCCGGGTTTGCAGGCGGTGAGAAAGGCAATGTGTTAGCCTTTGCCCCCCCCCCTTGATATGCCGGAGGAGGACCATGTTTGGTTGGCGAGCCTCGAAGCCGCCTCAGGCAGCGGGATGGGAGAGTGATATGGCAGATGTCCTCCATTTGCAAAAGGTGAAGTTTGCCATGAAGGGCTCAGAGGAGGGTTTCCGCTTGTGGTGGAGGCCATTCACCTGCTTCTTTAAGGATTAGTAAACGTCAGCAGAGAGGTGGTGGTTGGAGGTGTTAGGGAGTGGAACCTTTTGGGGGGGGTTTTCTTCTTTTAAAAAAAAATCTTTTCTTTAAAGTATAGTTACAAAATGGAGCAGGTAAAGTTTAAGAAAGAGGGACGTAGTTAAGAAAGACTTGTACAAAGTTTTAAAAGTGTGTCTTTTGTATATAATCTGAAAATGCCTTGAATAAAATATTGTTATGTGAGGGGAATTGTTAAAGTTAAGGATAAAAGGGTGGAGGGAATTAATGATTGAGTGTCTTGAACATGTATAAAAAGGCACCGGGCCTCCCACAGCTAGTGGGCGCTGCAGGCCGGGGGTGCATCATCATCCCAGGAAATGATATTCCCATTTGATTGGTTAAGTTTCCTTTGACGTTTTGATGTTTGATACAGCGCCCCAGTAGGCGCTTTTACCCCCTCTCATTTTGATCTTTGGTTTGAGTTATTTGTTGTTTGATCAAAGGAGTATAAACAGGGGCTTGCTGGTGCGTTGGGTGGGCTGATAGTGAGGAGAAGGATTTGTGTCTCGATTCATTCTTCACCACCTGGTTGTCATCATTCTAGCGATTCCCACCTGGTGTGTTTTCATTCTGAGCAGTTTGGAGATAAGGCGCCTCATCAGAAGTGTTTACAGAGAACAGGATTTCCTGAGCTGTCCACAATGATGTCTTTACCTAAACCGAAATCTAAACTGTACCTTTCTGTCCTCAACCTTTAATGACCCCAAATTTTAGAAATATAGCCAGGCATGTGTGTTTCTATAATTACAGTTGATGTGTTGCAGCATAATTTCTCATGTCTCTCTTGCAAACAGGTATATCATGCACACCCTCATTCAATCACGTTGTTGTCAATGTTTTGTGTATAAGTCACTTTAGCCGAGTTCTATATGACTTTTTCATATAACATGCGTTGGCTTACACGGTGATTCCAGTTGCTGGGATGAATACCCCAATATGAAACGAGGTGATTGGGCCAGACATTCCATGGAGTTGCCGCCGTCACCGTCAGATTGTGACTCTGCTGGTCCCTCTCACTTACCTCAGTCGAGAACTGTACATCTGTCGCCCGACCTTCTCACCTGGGCCTGCTGTCAATTGTGCCTCATAGCGGCTCCGAGACGCTTGAGCACTGTACAGCAGCCCTGGGAAAAGGGAAGCCACGTCACCTTTTGGCTAGTTGCTGAAAAGTGGGTAAGGCTAAAGGTCCAAGCACTTTGAGAAACAAAGGAGAAGGTAACTGAGTAGGAGGGGGTGGGCGGGAGTGTGGGTGGGGGGCAGGGGGATGAGGGGCAGAAAGGGTCAGGGAGGTAAGACTTGTCGAGGGAGGGTAGGATGGGTTTGGGGGAGATATCAATTAGACCAGATTGGGGCGGGGGGGATGAGGGGCAGAAAGGGTCAGGGAGGTAAGACATGTCGAGGGATGGGTTGGGGGAGATATCAATTAGACCAGATTGGGGGCGGGGGGATGGAGAGTTCTGGTGGAATTATGAAGCTGGATAAGGCTGCAGGGGTAGGAAGGAGTGAAGTTATGACAGCAGCCCAAGAATGAGAATTTCAAATTTAAGATGCTGAGGGAACAGGAATCAGTATTTAAAACAAAGCAGAAAATGTTGGATATACTCAGCCTGTCTGTCAACATCCATGAAGAGAGAAACAGAGTTAACGTTTCGAGTCTGGATGACTTTTCTTTAGATTCTCCTCGCTCCACAGACACTGCGTTTATCAAGCACTTTCTGTTTCTGTTTCAAATTTCCAGCATCCACAGTATTTTTTTGCTTTTGCATCAGTATTTTGTGGTATTGTCATAACAGTAAGAACTGTAAGAGTTAATGAAATGCATGGAGTAGCCACAAGAGGGAGCTACAGCTACAAGTATATAAGGCATGGATGCTAAGCCTTGTGGGGGGGGAAGAAGCGAGGAGTTAGCTAGAGAGTCAGAAGTATTATTAGGGTGAGTAAAGAGCAGATCATAGTTTATACCAGTATTAAGACTGGTTGTAGATGAGTGTAGTTTATATGTTAACAATCAACTGTGTATTATTTTAGGAGTAAGTGTTGAATCCAAAGTAGTAGTGTTAATAAAACCATAGCTTTGTTTAAGTTTAAGCTATTTGTGGTCTTTGTGAACACTACACCAACCACCCTGAATTTAGCAACACAAAGAACGTCACATATTTAAGCACTGGTGGAGTAGTGGGTTTCATTTACTGGACCCGAGTTGAAAAAATGAAATGAAAATGAAAATGGCTTATTGTCACGAGTAGGCTTCAATGAAGTTACTGTGAAAAGCCCCTAGTCGCCACATTCCGGCGCCTGTCCGGGGAGGCTGGTACGGGAAGTTGGAAGACAGTGCAGAATAATGGGACCAAGCTCTTGTCTGTCTTTGGGGCAATGTGAGGGCCACAGCAGATAAAGAAGGCCCTAATTTTGTGTTAATCTTAGCACAAAGTTGCCACCTTACTCAGAAGGCGCACCAGTGGCTGTGAGCAATATTCTGCTGTGGGGGTAAAAATTGGGGCAGGGCGCGTCACCTCCTTTAGGATAGGCCCTGAGGCACATTGTCCAGGGAGGAAAAGAGGGAACTTTACTCACAACTTATCCGGGAAGAGATAATCGTGTCTGAAATTGCAAATTAATCTGGCTCACCTGGATAGCTGCAAAACCTTTCACCCAAAAAGAGTTTGAACAAGCTGATCTAGAAACCAACATTCACTTTGGGAGATCATAGAATTTACAGTGCAGAAAGAGGCCATTCGGCCCATTGTGTCTGCACCGGACCTTGGAAAGAGCACCCTACCTAAGCCCACACCTCCACCCTGTCCCCACACCCATAACCCCACCTAACTTTTTTTGGACACTAAGGGCAATTTATCATGGCCAATCCACTTAACCCTGCACATTTTTGGACTGTGGGAGGAAACTGGAGCACCCGGAGGAAACCCACGCAGACACGGGGAGAACGTGCAGACTCCGCACAGACAGCGACCCAAGCCGGGAATCGAACCTGAGATCCTGGCGCTGTTTAGCCATTGTGCTAACCACTGTGCTACCGTACTGCCCTGATGAGATTAACATTTGTGCTGTGATTTCTGTTAAAAGCAGCATCCTCCAAGATGCATGAGTTTCTCTATCCTAAATATAGCCTGTGTTTCACCGAAACACCTATTACTCCAATGCCTGTATGGACTGCGCCTGTTCTCAAGTACACAGGATCTGGGCAGGTTTGATCCACAGAAGCCTGAATTACTGAAATCTGCAGCCTCTTAGTTCAAAGAAATAAAAAGGCGGGGCAAAACTTACATTTGTCCTGATGTAGCTGAAATGAAATGAAATGAAAATGAATGAAATGAAATGAAAATCGCTCATTGTCACGAGTAGGCTTCAAATGAAGTTACTGTGAAAAGGCCCCTAGTCGCCACATTCCGGCGCCTGTTCGGGGGAGGCTGGTACGGGAATTGAACCGTGCTGCTGGCCTGCCCTGGTCTGCTTTCAAAGCCAGCGATTTAGCCCAGTGAGCTAAACCAGCCCCAGTTAGCTCAAGAATAGCGAGGTTCCAGCCTGTGTAATCTTGCAGGAGCTGCCCAGTGATCTTTCAGAGAGGAAGTTTAGATGGCTTGTAACTCTTTTTGTTCATTTACGGGATGTGGGCTTCGCTGGCTAGGCCAGCATTTATTGCCAATCCCTAGTTGCCCTTCAGAAGGTGGTGGTGAGCTGCCTTCTCGAACCGCTGCGGGCCCTGAAGTGTAGGTCCCACCTACAATGCTGTTGGGGAGGGGGGTTTCAGGATTTTGACCCAGCCACAGTGAAGGAACGGCGATATATTTCCATATTAAGGTGGTGAGTGACTTGGAGGGGAGCCTCCAAGTGGTGGGGTTCCCAGGTATCTTCTCGACGGTAGTGGTCTTGGGTTTGGAAGGTGCTGCCTAAGGAGCCGTGGCGAGTTCTGCGGTGTGTCTTGTTGGTCAGTGGTGGCGGGTTTCCATTTACACTTGCTTGAGGAGCAGTCATGGTGAGTATGGAACGAGCAGCATTACATTCACAAAGATAAAAGCTTTGACAAACAATCATCCAGACCCAAAACGTTAGTTCCCTTCTCTTTCCACGTATGCTGTTCGACCTGCTGAGATTGTCCAGTATTTTCTGTATTTGTTCTTGATTATATTCACAAAACCTGGGATCCCACCCAGTTGTTTATTCAACAACGTTCATGACTTTCAGATGACCTGTATGGTTTCCAAGCGGCGCTGCATTTTTTCAAGTGGAGTTATGTTTGCTACATAGGAACGGTGAGAGCCAATTTACACACACAGCGCGCTCCCACAGACAATACCATCCCCACGCAGCCACGGGGAGAACGCGCAGACTCCACACAGACAGTGACCCAGCAGGGAATCGAACCCGGGACCCGATGCGCTGTGAAGCCACAGTGCTAACCACTGTGCTACCAGGCTGCCCATCCATGGAGTAAACTTTCTCAAGGCATCTCACAGGGGGATTGTCGAACAAAATTTGTCACAGAGAGTTAATTGACTTTGGTCAAAGAGGTAGGTTTTAAGGAATATCTTAAAGGAGAAGAGGCGGAGGGGCAGAATGGCTTCAAGGAGGAATTCCAATGTTTAAGATGCAAACAGCTGACAGCTTGGCTACCAATGGGGGGGGAACAATCAAAATTGGGGTTGCGCAAGTGGCCAGGATTGGAGGAGCATACGTATCTTGAAAGATTGTAGGGAGAGGCAATGGAGGATCTTGACGATGATGCTAAGGCTTGGGGTCAACACTGAGAGTGCGGTTTAACAGAACAATTTGTAAATGTAATTTAGGGTGCGGTAGGCAGCACGTTGTTTATCGACGGTCGATTTGGCGAGATCATGGTCCATATTTAATGGCAGTTAGTGCCGGAAATGAGTCCCCACGAGTGTCTCACCATCACTGCCGGTCTCGCCGTCTGATTCACTAGACTAGTGCCTCAGTGTCTCGCCGCTAACAAGACGGAGCTGCTTTTAAACACTCCCTCAGCACCTCCTCCCAAACAACAAACAATCATGGCACCGTGCAGACCTGCTCAGCAGTTTGGTGATGCCAACCTGGCCAAGCTTCTCTTTGTCCCCACAGGAGAGGATAGCCCATAATAAACGGGAAAGGGCCAAGACGGGTGGGGTGGGGGGGGGGGGGGGGGGGGAGGGGGGGGGGGAACGGGAAGGGGGGGGGGAGAGTACCAGATATCTGCATTCACATCCTCTGTGAGGAACAGCCCTGGAAATCGCAGAGAATCCTGCAGCTCCAACACACAGAATCCAGGAGCTCACGGATGCACTTGTGAGCCGTAGCTTGTGAATTGCCGCACAGATCCCAGCTCGAGCCGAGGAATAATCAGGCAGCATAGAAGGTCAGAGCTGCGGTGACCTACACCACCACCAGGCGCAGGAGTTCCTCCTCCTTCACGGGGTGCCAAAGTCCGCCAGGGTGTGGCACAGGTGCCGCACTGTCTCTTTGTTGAGATGAAGTCTCCTGCAACACACGTTGTCCGTCACCTCCTTGACAGACCAACGAACCTTGCACACCCCAACGCCGGTGTCTCCCTCCAGCTTCCTCCTCGGCCTGATGGGCGGCTGGGTCTCCAGTGTGTGCGTGGTGGCCCCCTGCACATGGGGTGCCGCCTCCAGCCAATGTCGGCGCTGCTGTCGCTTTCTCCGGCGTCTGGTCACCTGGGCTACCACCAGCATCGCGAGGGCTTCCTCTGCGGGACCGACACCACCATCCATTTTTGTACCTGTAAGGAATTGGAGAAGGGGAGAGACTGACAATCAGTTTGGGCTTCCACCGCAGGACCCTCAAACCCCCCAAGGCTCCTCCTCCACCTTACGTGTCCCGTCTTGTCTTAGAGTGCGAGCCAGTCATGCTGGAAAACCTCGCTCTGTACACTCACCCCCGGACACAGCTGGAGCCCCTAGACCCAGACCCCCTTCTGGAAACATCAGGGAGATGATGGACAATATGTGCCGCAGGAGACTTCGTCTTAACAAAGAGACAGTGTAGCAACTTGCCACATACTCACAGACTTGGCCCCCCGCGGAGGAGGAGGACACCTGCACCTAGTGGTCGCGAAGGTGACTGCAGCCCTGAACATTAGGCAGACGGTGCTCAGGTGCCCTCCTCTGATCCACACACTCACCCTGTGTTCGCGAGGATATCCCCAGGGCTGAAGTCCAGCTCTTGAGTGTCTGATTGTTGGCTGCTGCCTCCATAGTGCTGACGCTTCTAGAGGTCAGACAAACCTCAGGCTTCAAAGTTTGATCGAATGTGATACAATTATCATCATTTGAGACATGTATCCACATATCACACTAACCATTAAACAACAAGGAAACGTCACCGTGCCACATTGGTATCAATACAAAGCTGTATCAGCTCATTTTCATAAAATAAAACCAAACACATGGGGTGCGATTCTCCGCTTCCCACGCCGGGTGGGAGAATCGCGGGAGGACCGGGCGAATCACGACACGCCGCCCTGGCACCCCCCGCGATTCTCCCACCCCCCCCACCCCAAAATGGTGTGTCGTGGAATCGCCGGTCGCCGTTTTTCATGGCGACTGGCGATTCTCCGGCCCGGATGGGCCGAGGGCTTGACGAACCCGACCGGTTCACACCAGCGCCAACCACACCTGGTCGCTGCCGGCGTGAACATTGCGCGTCAGGTAAGTGTGGGGCCTGTGGGGGGCGGAGAGAATAACGAGCACCACTGCCGTTCTCGGGAGGGGACTGGCCCGTGATCGGTGCCCACCGATCGTCGGGCCGGTGTCTCTAAGAGACGCACTCTTTCCCCTCCGCCGCCCCGCAAGATCAAGCCGCCATGTCTTGCGGGGCAGCAGAGGGGGAGACGGCAACTGCGCATGCGCCGGTTGGAGCCGGCCAACCTGTGCATGCGCGGCTGATGTCACTTAGGCGCCGCCTTCGCGTCATTCTTGGCGTGCCGCTTTGATGCAAGCGTCAAGGCCCGGCGGCCGAGTTTCTCACAACGCCGCTCCTAGACCCTGGGGGGGGGGGGGGGCGTGAATAGGGTGCAAGGAGGGGCCTCCGACGCCATCGTGAAACTCGGCCGAGTTCACAACGGCCTTCCCAATGCCGCGCGGGAGCGGAGAATCGTGCCCACGGTATCAGCCTTCGCAGGTTCCTCAACAGAAATGGAGGTTAAGCCTGAAAATGTGTTATCATGTCCAGAACTTTGTCGTAGAAATTATTTGGTATCGATGTGTTACTTGTTCCACGTATCAGTGCCATTCTCCGTCCAGGAGCCGCAGTTGTGCAGGCCCCTCCCACACGGCCCAATCTCACCGCAACCAAATCCTGGCATCCGCCTATTCCACTGGCGCTCAGGGTGCAGGTGAACATCCTTGATTCCAGCGTGTTTAACCCGCGGTGACGTGCCAGTTACATGCAGCACTCACCACACCAGCCACAAAAGTATCAGCAATCTGCAAAAGCATTTCTTCAACGGTGTTAGCAGGTGGCTCATTTGGATCAATGTCAAGCACCAGGTCCCGCAGCGTCTTTTTGCTTCAAACCAGATTGCCTTCTGGACTCATACATCCCCCTGAGCTCGGGCATCCAGGACTCAGGTATCTTAGAAAAAAATGTCCTTCTTTCCGGCTACAGAAAAGGAAGGAAACAGGAACAGCAGCCTCCAGGCATCAGCAGCCACCAGCAGGAGCAAGCAGCAAACACACCCTGCAGCTGCGAAGCACTCTCACAACTAACAAAGCCAATTGCTTATTAGCAAAAGCCTTCAGCTGCGAAGCAAGAGGCTGCTCAGAGTCAAAGGGAGTTCAAGTTACCTTCAGCATAGAACCAAGAACAGGACTCTGTTCTGGAAGTGTTTAGTAGGACAGGCAGGGCAACAGCTGTAGTTGCCCCTGTTCTGGGTATCCACAATATTTAAAATTGTCTCGGTGACATCACAGACAAAAATTCTCTCACTCCCCACACCCCCCAACACAGGAGCGCCCCCCGATCTGGAATGCTTCAGCCCCCTGGCGAAGCCTGACCCCCCCTGAGGTTAATTCCCGGGAGGCCGTTACATTCGACATCAATCTCACTGATGAGAAATTAATGCAAATTGGGGTCAATAATATGCGCTCAGTATTTGGGTGCGACTGGAACTTGCCATCGGGTGCAGGCCGGTTAGATGGTAAACTGAATCGCGCCCACGCGAATCTAGAACGCGATTCTCCGCAAATGCGGCGAGTTGTAAAGGCTGCCGTGAAACTGGCCGTGTTTCACAGCAGCCTCCGCGCCCCCTCCCGGGACCCGATTCTCCCCCCGGGCGGGACTAGCAGCGGGGCCCCGTGAAGCACAGCATCGCGGACTTAGCGACCGTCGGTAAGTCCGCGCGCCAAGCGTCACGCCGGCTGACGCGCACGATGACGTCAGCCGTGGACGCACGGATTGGACGGCTTCAACCCGCGCATGCGCGGGGCCGTCATCTCCCTCGGCCGCCCCGCGGACTGATCCTGCGGGGCGGCGGGAGGGAGAAAGAGTGCGTCCTTAACGGACGCACAGCCCGCGATCGGTGGGCCCCGATCGCGGGCCCATGCCCCCCTTGGCACGGCTGTGGTACTGCTGTGCCAATCGGGGCCCTGGATGCCCAGAACGGGCACATTGCGGCCGTTTTTACGACGGCAGCAAGCAGGTGTGTTTGCTGCCGTAAAACGGCCGTAAAGGCCTGGGAACTCGGCCCATCGGCCTGGGGAGAATCGCTGTTCCCGTAAAAAACGGCGAGCAGCGATTCGTGTCGTGGGGCAGCCGTGGGGGGGGGGGGAGAATAGCAGGAGGGCGTGAAAAATGTCGGGGATGCCCTCCCGCTATTCTCCGACCCGTCGTGGGCAGCGGAGAATTGCGCCCTAGATTTTGGCCTTTTTCCGCTATTTACCACTGCGCTCAGATATACGCGCGGGTGCAACGGGGTGATTAATTTGCGCCCCGGGGGCGCTAATTCACATCCTACTCAGAAATGCATCATTTTGGCTACTCGAGATTTTCGGAACATTGATGAGGTCAATTATTTATATTTGGATAGCAACTCGCGAATTTGTCAAAATATCTCAAAGTTCCTCACACAAAGACTTACTTTGTGGAGCACTAATGGTGCTCATTATGTCGGCAAACAGTCAATGATCAAAAGCATTGTCGGGCAAGGCCATTTATTGCCAGGACACTCAGTTCAAATTCTATTTTGCTGATGTCACTGAAATGCTCAAAGTGCTTTTCAACAGATCCGATCAATAACCAGTGTTAATGAAGGCCAGTTCAGACTATGTGTTGTTGGAAAAGTACTGCAGAGTGTTGAATGAGGTCTAAGTCCAAAAAAAATCCTTTAATGGCATACTAACAATCTTAGTGCATGGAGGGCTTTCTAGCAATGATTTCAAAGGCTCACAAGGAGGTTAGTTAATTAGGCGGAGAACTGATCTGACCTTGAAAGACAGTTCACAAACGGCTTAACTCTTTGAATGGTCCTCACAGGAAGCGATGCAACGGGGTGAATAGCACATCCAGCAGAAACATTATTGGAGGCAGTAGTTTGTACAGAGTTCTTTCAGTCTTTGGTTCCAATCCAGGTCAGACTGTACGGCTAAAGCTGGCATTTATGTCGCACCTTTCGTGACGTCACGGTACCTCACAGCCAATTAAAATGTAGGGAAATACCCAAATTTACACAGCAAGGTCCCACAAACAGCAATGAGATCAATTTGTGGACATTTTGGGTGGGATTCTCCAGCCTTGCCTGGACCTGTTGCGGGCGAGAATGGAAAATTTGGCATTCCTGCCAAAACTCCGCTCACTTTCAGCGAACGAGGAGGGAGGACTTCAGCCTCCGCTTGGGCGAGGTTAGTTGAGCAATAAATTAAGCCAGGTCTCTGGGAGAAAGCCCCTGTCCAAACATGCCATGGGATCTTTGACATAAACCTAAAAGGCAGAGAAGCCATTGGTTCAACATCTCCTCTGATCGACGTGTAGCCACCGAAGTTGGCCATTCCCTCAATACAAAATGGAGGAACGCAAAGCTTACAGGTTAAAATGGACAATGTTTGCAGCGCAAGCAGGCTGCAACAAGCCACTGTGTATTCTGTCTGCTAAGAGAACAGACAGCACCGAAACGAACATTCCGCATACTAATGAGGCAATCTTCGGGATAGTTAACATAGCAATGGAACGATCCCAGGGACAATGGACACAAATAGAGAAGTGATTGCAACAGTGTATGGGAAACCAGCGGGGTTCGAAAACAAAGCACCTGAAGGCCCGCCCAGTAGCCGAGAGACAGCCTCAGTATTGGGGGGATTCAAACAAATCAATTGGAAATAGACCCAATCGATCCCCAGCAGATAGAGGGTCCGCCCAAAAGGGCGCGAAGCCCTAGGACCTATAAAAGACAGGTCCCACACTTAGTTCATTCTTCTTGACCAGCCCTCCTCTCTGGACCAGCCCTCTCGACCAGCCTTTTACCGAAGAAGACCTTGACCGAGAGAGAGGAGAGGTTTGGGACAGCAGCCGCCAGCAAGTAAGTGTCTCACAACGATCGCTACCAGAGATAGACACTCCTGACCCCTTTTGAACCCATACCAACCTGAAGTCTGCGGACCAGTGCAGAGCAAGAGGCCTTGTCCCTGATCCGGCAGTTCCCTTTAAGATAAGTATTGGTTTATATAGTGGTAGGAATAGTTTAGTCATCTTAGCATGTGCATGGGTAGTATTATAATTATATTATAATAAACTCAGTTGTTTGAACTTACTAATTGGTGTATGGTTTATTGCTTTGAACTTGACCTTGAAACTTGTGGCGGTATCTTAACGATACCTGCCGACTCCAGAGCTAAGTAACGAAACAGAGCCAAATTGAGTGTTAAGCACACTCACGCAGAATGAGCAACAGATGGCATCTCCAACAGTACAGAGCTCCCAGAGCAGTGCACTGCGCTGTCAGCTTAGATTATGTACTCAATGCTCAAGAATGGGGCTTGAACCCATGACCTACTGACTCGGAGGGCTGAGACTCTTTGAGACGGAAGAGCAGAAGGATTTGAGAGCACAGAATCATGGGACATTAAAGGCAGCATGATATTAAGGCAGCCGAAAAAATAAAGCAATGGAAGTCTAGCTTTATTCTCATAGAAATGGCTTGAAGGATTCTATCAGTTGGGGTGGCACATTAGCACAGTGGTTAGCGCTGTTGCGTCACAATGCCAGGGACGGTTCCCAGCTTGGGTCACTGTCTGTGCGGAGTCTGCACGTTCTCCCCGTGTCTGTGCAGCTTTCCTCCAGGTGCTCCAGTTTCCTCCCCCAAGTCCCGAAAGACGTGCTTATTGGGTGAATTGGGCATTCTGAATTCTCCCTCTGTGTACCCAAACAGGCGCCGGAGTGTAGTGACTGGGGGGATTTTCACAGTAACTTCATTGCAGTGCTAAAGTAAGCCTCCCTGTGACATTTTAGTTCATCCATCTAGACTGATCCTGCAGCGGAGAATTATTCGTCAAATTATTCCAGAGTTCTCATCCCCACTACTCAATCTTGGAAGCCAATTCCATATACCGATCACTCTGCGGCTGAAGAGCTTCCCAATATCAGAGCTGAATTTGTCTTGATTTTCCCATCTTTAACCAGTGCTCAGTTTTTAATGTGGACTAACTTCCCAGTTTCCATACAGAAAAGATGGAAAAACTAGGATTTGTATAGCACCTTTCACAGGACATCCTAAAGTGATTTCTACCCAACGAAGTACTTTTTCCAAGTGGAGTCACTTCTAAAGCATAAGATGCAGCAGCCAGCCTCTGCACAACAAGAGCCTACAAACAATGTGATGGTTGTTGAGGGGTGAATGTTGGCTGGTCCAGACCTCCGCTGCTCTTGAATTGGACAGCGCCATGGGGATTTTCACACTCACCTCAGAGGGCAGATAGGACTAGTTTAACATCTCACCCAATCATCCGTACCATTTACAGTGCAGCGCTGCCTCAGTCCAGCACTGTCAGCCTCCATCTTGTGCTCAAGTCCATTGATTGAGACTTGAACCCACAGCCTTCTGCTTCAGAAGCAAGAGAGCTGGCGACTCGCCCACAGCTCATGCCGTTTTACTCAGGCATTCTTAGCCTGGCTGGCATGAATTCAAAGCTCGAAGCATAATCCACCGCTGCTTTGATGCTGATTCATTCCTATGCCTTCGAGAAGACAATGCCTCTGTTGAATAGGCTGTGGGAGTTACCCTGCACCTCAGTGATTCACTAACCAATATTGGCCTCCATTGGAAAGAGGAAGCTCTTGTCTCACTTTCTGCTGCTGGTAACACAGCCGAGATTGGGAATTTACCGAGGGAATCACAGATGGGGATACACACCTGCTACATCAAAGTCTGTGAAGAACAAATAGACAACTTAAGAGACCGCCAAATAAATTGTTCCAAAAGAACAAGGATCCTTTCATAATAATAGCAAACATCAACTGGATTACATCAAGGCAGCATTTGAGTGAGTATGGCTTCAAAAGTCCGAGCAAAACTGGAGTCAATGCAAATCAGGAGGGTAACTCCACTGGTTGGAGTCATACCAAAAGATGGTTGTAGTGGTTGAAAGTCAATCATCTCAGTCCTGGGACATCACTGCAGGAGTCCTAGACTCAACCATCTTCAGATACTTCACACCTTCCATCATAAGGTCAGAAGTTGGGATGTTTGAGGATGACTGCACGGTGTTCAGCACCATTCACTGCTCCTCAGGTAATGAAGCAGTCCGTGTCCAAATGCAGCAAGACCTGGACAATATCCAGGCTTGGGCTGACAAGTGACACGTAGCATTCATGCCACACGAGTGCCAGATAATGGCGATCTCCAACAAGCGAGAATCTAACCATTGACCCCTTGATATTCAATGGCATTACCATCCCAGAATCCCTCACTATCAACATCCTGGTGGTTACCATTGACTAGAAACTGATCTGGACTGCCATATAGATACAGTGGGTACCAGAGCAGGTCAAAGGCTAGGAATACTGTGGTGAGTAACTCCCCTCCTGACTCCACAAACCATCTACAAGGCATAAGTCAGGAAAGTAATGGAATACTCTCCACTTGCTTGATGAGTGCAGCTCCAAAAACACGCAAGAAGCTCAACACCATCCAGGTCAAAGCAGCCCGCTTGACTGCTCCTCCTTCCACAAACATTCAAACCCTCCACCACCGACGAACAGTGGCAGCCGTGTGTACCATCACAAGATGCACTGCAGGAACTCAGCAAGGTTCCTTAGGCAGCACCTTCCAAACCCACGACTACTGCCACCTAGAAGGACAAGGGCAGCAGGTACCTGGAAACCCCACCACCTGGAGGTTCCCCTCCAAGCTACTCACCAATCTAACTTGGAAATATATCGCCATTCCTTCATTGTTGCTGGGGCAACATCCTGGAATTTCCTCCCTAACAGCACAGTGGGTGCACCTACACCTCAAGGACTGCAGCGGCTCCACCTTCTGAAGGGCAACTAGGGCTGGGCAATAAATGCTGGCCTAACCAACGATGCCCACATCCCGTAAATGAATTTTAAAAAACAGAAACATTCCTTCACTGTCACTGGGTCGAAATCCTGGAATTCCCTCTGTAACAGCACTGTGGGTGTACCTACACTTCAAGGGCAGCAGTGTTTCAAGAAGGCAACTCACCACCACCTTCTGCCGAGTGCAGGATGAAAAGCTTTGACAACATGTCCCATTTTTCAGCAATATTCAAGATCTGTTTCTCTAAAGGATGGATACTGTGAGAGGGGATTTAGTTTAACTGGTCCATTTGTTTCTATAAAGACTGTTTATTTCTAAGAAGACCTTACAAGATGGCACACATTACTGAGAAGGAAACTGATACTCTGGTTTCGGCATTTAGTTCAAGTACCTTTGGTGCAATGCCCATCGACTCTCAAATAAAAGCAAAATACTGTGGAAATCTGGAGAAGGGTCATATGGAATCTGAAAGGTTAACCCCATTTCCCTTGCCACAGATACTGCCAGACATGTAGAGCTTTTCCAGCATTTTAGCTTTTCATGACCATTTGTCTTCCTTGATATTGGCCACACTGACAATGAGGCCGTGGGAGAGGGGTGTAGCTTGAAGAGCGAGGAACCCAAGTTCTCAATTTAATAAGCTCTGTGCAGTTATAAAACTGAGTACATTCCTGGAAGAGGGAGGGAAATGTCTGGAGATTTGGGCCAGGATTCTCCGAGCCCGCGCCGGGTCGGAGAATCGACGGGGGGGGGGGGGCGCAAATCCCGCCACGCCGCTCCGATGCTGGGCCGCCGATTCTCCGGCAACCAGAGAATCGCCGCCAATCGCGCCGACGCGGTTGCCGTTGAAAGCGGCCCTGGCGGCGATTCTGCGCGCTCGACGGGCCAAGTGCCCGCCGAGTTCCACCGAGTCCAGCCGGCGTCGTTTCTGTATGGTCCCACCCGGCGAGACCTCGTATTTCTGGCTGCGGGGGCCGTCCTGGTGTGGGGCCGGGGGCGCCTACTCCGGGGGGGGGGGGGGGGGGGGGGGGACCTCCACGATGGCCAGGCCCACGATCGGGGGCGCGCTAATTCCAGGGGTGGGGCCTATGTTCCTCCACGCCGGGTCCCTGCAGGGCTCCATGTTGCCTGCGGGCCGGCGCGGAGACGGCCGTGGTGTGCATGCGTGGACTCATGTCGGCTGTGGCGCGCATACACAGACCCACGCCGGCCGTGGCGCGCATGCGTGGACCCGCCCCAGCCACGGTGGGCCGGCTTTCGGTGCACACAGCACTCCGCTGCCGTACTAGCCCCCGAGGATGGGGAGAATGACTGGGCCTGGAGGCGCATAGATAGAAGCACCAGCATGTAGAAGGAGCTGGCGGCTGTGAAATTGAGGGGGTGGGGGGGGGGGGGGGGGGGGGGGGGGGTGAGGCCTCCATCATCCCAAAGACCACTTTTATCACATTAACAAAAAATTGTTAGCCGATTGCAAATTTGGTCAAAGGGATCAGAGGTCAAGACCGGAGAGACAGAGGTGTTTGGAGAGGAACTTTCCAGAGTGCAGCGTCCAGGGACCTGAAGGCAAGGCCACCAATGGTGAGGCAAAGGAAGAAGAGGCTGAACAACAGATCAGTGTTGGTGTTTCGCAGAGTTCTCACAGGGCAGCCAGTTCTGGAGGTAGGGAGGGGGCCAGGCCATGGATGGATTTGAACACAACAATGACATTGCAGTGTCAGAAGAAGTTTAATGACTTCTCTACCTCAGCAAAGATAAGAGTTTTCAGTTGAATAACAAGGAAGATAACTGAATTATAGGAAAGCATTTGGATAATCACTAGAACAAGAGTCAAGCATTGCCCTTTACGATATCACATGAACACCTAATCCTTTGTCCCAGAAGCATAGTTAGTCATTAGTACTTTGTTTGTGTTCTATTTATGTATTTTATGCTCCATTGGGTCCTTACTCCCGTTCTCGAATTATTATCATCCCCGCAGCTCCTGCTTGTTTGAGATTACAGGACCTGCAGTGTTCACACCTTTCATTTCTCCTGCATGGAGGAGGCCAGGGTTTTTTCTTTATTCATTCAAGGGACCTGGGCTTCGTTGGCTAGACCATGTGCCCAGCCATAATTGTCCTTGAGAAGATAGCTGTAAGCTGCCACCTTGAACCGCTGCAGTCGATGTGGTGTAGCACGAGGTGTAACAGTGCTGTTAGGGAGGGAGGTCCAGGATTTTGACCAAGTGACATTGAAGGAACGGTGACATATTTCCAAGTCAGGATGGTGAATGGCTTGGAGGGGAGTCTCCAGGTGGTGGTGCTCCCAAGTGCCTGTTGCCTTTGTCCTTCTAGATGGCGGTGGTTGGGGGCTTGGAAGGTGCTGTCTCAGGAACCTTGGTGAGTTCCTGCAGTGCATCTTGTAGATGGTACACACGGCTGCCACTGTTTGTCAGTGGTGGAGAGTTGGAATGTTTGTGGAAGGGGGAGCAATCAAGCGGGGCTGTTTTGTCCTGGACGGTGTCGAGCTTCTCGAGTGTTGTTGGAGCAGCGCTCAGCCAGGTAATTGGGTAGTATCCCATCACAATCCTGGGCTGGGATTCTCCATTTGGGAGGCTGGGTGTTCCTGCCGGGGCTGAACCGTGCGATTCACAATTCCGTTGAGGGTGGTATTCGGTAAGCGGGAATATTCAGGAAATGCAAATAGGCCAGCGGGCACCCACGTGAATTCAGAGAGGTTCCCATTGCCGCTGGCGCCTGTTTCGCCGAAATTAGTGCCGAAGAATCTGACAAGTTGGAGCTGCTTAAAACCACGTCACTCAGCACGCACTCTCATTCCAGCCACGAAGATGGGTCCAAGGGGACCTGCCTCCGCTTTCGGGAAAGTGAGCTGGACCGGGTACTGGATGCAGTGGAGGAGAGGAGGGACGCCCTCTTGCCCATGGTGGGCCGCAGACTAAAGCCAGCTGTAGTCAACAGGGGCTGGGAGGAGGTGGCAGGGCTGCCAGTCTGCCCAGGAGGACCTCAGGGCAGCTCAGGTGATTCACCACCTCTGTGCCTCTGGCATTACTCCCGTCCAGGCCCCACCTGCCCGCACCTCCCTTCCAGCTTCCCTCCCATCAAACCCCAACACGTGTACTCTCCTCCTTGGCCAGCAGCCTTGCACGCCCATGCCACCAGCTACAGGGCCCCTGGAGAACTCGCCCCCATGCATCTCGCCATATCCTTTCTGTGCCCCCGAGGATATGACAGCCCATAACAGGTGAGAGCGGCAGAAGGTGCCAGGGGGCATCCCAGATCTGTGAGTCCAAACCTTTGCGGTGGAGAGGGCAATGGAGCGAGTGGGCGAGGCCGAGGGAAGGGCAGGGGCACACGCAGGAGGTTAGTGTGTGGCAACCAAGTCAGAGCCCAATGCAGCACTGGTATTCCTATAGCAAGTGAGTCACCCCTCTCCCACAGACTAGTCCATCCCAGGATCTCACCATGTCTCGTGTCTTTCATCTTGCAGAATCACCAACAGACTAGGCCGGGTCGTGCGGGGTCACTGATCATCCCCCCCCTCACCCCCCCACACCCTGGATGGAGCACTAGTCCAGGGATGACACCGACTTCTCCTCACTGCTGTCACCTGCGCCCTCCACCAACACAGAGACTATTACTTTGATGGGCATTTTAGTGAAGAGGCTCCTGGGTCACCTTCTGGTGAGCACATTACCCGTGGTGCAGCACATCAGGTGGAGGCAGGAACTCCCGAGGGAGCGGAGGCTGGTGGGCTGCTCGGTTCCAGGGAACAGCTGCAGTCCGGACAGGTGTCGCACTTCTGGAAAGTATGATCCCATCACTGGTAGAGACGTAGACACGGAGCCAGAATCTGCAGGAGGGGGTGTCAGCAACTTTCCAATGCCGGCAAGTGTAGCTGGAGGACTCCAATTTCCTTCACGCACAGGAGATGGTGCCGACAATAGGTGGTGCCCAGGACAACACTGGCGTCCGCGGTGGAAGGCCTGGGCGAGAAGTCAGAGCCATGGGTCAAGATGTCCAAGGCTTGGGGCACACTGTATGGTCAACGGCTGAGGCGCAGGAGAGGGGAGCACAGTCAGAGGCAGACATGCCCCCGGCCCAAATCGACATGGCTGCGGCGCTCCACAACCTGGCCCGTTCACAAAGGGTTATGGCTAAGGGCATCGAGAGCATTGGCCAGGCGCTGACTGACTTTAGCTGGTCACAGAGGGACATGTCCCAGTCTCAGCGCACCATGGTTGAGGCTGGAGGATGGAGTGGGGCAGATTCTGTGACAAATGAAGATGTCACCCTCAGAGAGAAGTGGCAGGGAACAGGGTCAGAACTGTGAGTTTGCCGTGTATGACAGCTTACCCAGTGAGGGGGGGGGGGGGGGGGGGGGGGGAACTGTGGTAATAATAATAGTCATAATACTCTTTAATCTTTATTAGTGTCACAAGCAGGCGTACATTAACACTGCAATGAAGTTACTGTGAAAAAACCCCAGTCGCCACATTCCGGCGCCTGTTCGGGTACACAGGTGGAGAATTCAGAATGTCCAATTCACCTAGCAGTTCATCTTTCGGGACTTGTGGGAGGAAACTGGGGCACCCGGAGGAAATCCACAGAGTGGGTGGTGGGAAGGAGTGGAAGGCTAGAGGAAAGGTGGAGTGAAGGACTGAAGCACAAGAAAGGGGTGGAAGGACTGAGGGACAGGGAGATGGAGTGATGGACTGAGGGGCAGGGAGATGGAGTGATGGACTGAGGGAGAGGGAGATGGAGTGATGGACTGAGGGGCAGGGAGATGGAGTGATGGACTGAGGGGCAGGGAGATGGAGTGATGGACTGAGGGAGAGGGAGATGGAGTGATGGACTGAGGGGCAGGGAGATGGAGTGATGGACTGAGGGGCAGGGAGATGGAGTGATGGACTGAGGGGCAGGGAGCAGGAGTGATGGACTGAGGGGCAGGGAGATGGAATGATGGACTGAGGGAGAGGGAGATGGAATGATGGACTGAGGGACAGGGAGATGGAGTGATGGACTGAGGGACAGGGGAGATGGAGTGAAGGACTGAGGGGCTGGGGAGATGGAGTGATGGACTGAGGGACAGGAAGATGGAGTGATGGACAGAGGGAGAGGGAGATGGAGTGATGGACTGAGGGAGAGGGAGATGGAGTGATGGACTGAGGGAGAGGGAGATGGAGTGATGGACTGAGGGAGAGGGAGATGGAGTGATGGACTGAGGGGCAGGGGAGATGGAGTGATGGACTGAGGGACAGGGAGATGGAATGATGGACTGAGGAAGAGGGAGATGGAGTGATGGACTGAGGGAGAAGGAGATGGAGTGATGGACTGAGGGAGAGGGAGATGGAGTGATGGACTGAGGGAGAGGGAGATGGAGTGATGGACTGAGGGGCAGGGGAAATGGAATGATGGACTGAGGGACAGGGAGATGGAGTGATGGACTGAGGGGCAGGGGAGATGGAGCGATGGACTGAGGGAGAGGGAGATGGAGTGATGGACTGAGGGAGAGGGAGATGGAGTGATGGACTGAGGGGCAGGGGAGATGGAGTGAGGGACAGGGAGATGGAATGATGGACTGAGGGAGAGGGAGATGGAGTGATGGACTGAGGGAGAGGGAGATGGAGTGATGGACTGAGGGAGAGGGAGATGGAATGATGGACTGAGGGACAGGGAGATGGAGTTATGGACTGAGGGAGAGGGAGATGGAGTGATGGACTGAGGGAGAGGGAGATGGAGTGATGGACTGAGGGACAGGGAGATGGAGTGATGGACTGAGGGAGAGGGAGATGGAATGATGGTCTGAGGGACAGGGAGATGGAGTGATGGACTGAGGGAGAGGGAGATGGAATGATGGACTGAGGGACAGGGAGATGGAGTGATGGACTGAGGGGCAGGGAGATGGAGTGATGGACTGAGGGGCAGGGAGATGGAGTGATGGACTGAGGGAGAGGGAGATGGAGTGATGGACTGAGGGGCAGGGAGATGGAGTGATGGACTGAGGGGCAGGGAGATGGAGTGATGGACTGAGGGGCAGGGAGCAGGAGTGATGGACTGAGGGGCAGGGAGATGGAATGATGGACTGAGGGAGAGGGAGATGGAATGATGGACTGAGGGAGAGGGAGATGGAGTGATGGACTGAGGGAGAGGGAGATGGATTGATGGACTGAGGGACAGGGAGATGGAGTGATGGACTGAGGGACAGGGAGATGGAGTGATGGACTGAGGGACAGGGGAGATGGAGTAAAGGACTGAGGGGCTGGGGAGATGGAGTGATGGACTGAGGGACAGGGAGATGGAGTGATGGACAGAGGGAGAGGGAGATGGAGTGATGGACTGAGGGAGAGGGAGATGGAGTGATGGACTGAGGGAGAGGGAGATGGAGTGATGGACTGAGGGAGAGGGAGATGGAGTGATGGACTGAGGGAGAGGGAGATGGAGTGATGGACTGAGGGAGAGGGAGATGGAGTGATGGACTGAGGGGCAGGGGAGATGGAGTGATGGACTGAGGGACAGGGAGATGGAATGATGGACTGAGGAAGAGGGAGATGGAGTGATGGACTGAGGGAGAAGGAGATGGAGTGATGGACTGAGGGAGAGGGAGATGGAGTGATGGACTGAGGGAGAGGGAGATGGAGTGATGGACTGAGGGGCAGGGGAAATGGAATGATGGACTGAGGGACAGGGAGATGGAGTGATGGACTGAGGGGCAGGGGAGATGTAGCGATGGACTGAGGGAGAGGGAGATGGAGTGATGGACTGAGGGAGAGGGAGATGGAGTGATGGACTGAGGGGCAGGGGAGATGGAGTGAGGGACAGGGAGATGGAATGATGGACTGAGGGAGAGGGAGATGGAGTGATGGACTGAGGGAGAGGGAGATGGAGTGATGGACTGAGGGAGAGGGAGATGGAATGATGGACTGAGGGACAGGGAGATGGAGTTATGGACTGAGGGAGAGGGAGATGGAGTGATGGACTGAGGGAGAGGGAAATGGAGTGATGGACTGAGGGACAGGGAGATGGAGTGATGGACTGAGGGAGAGGGAGATGGAATGATGGTCTGAGGGACAGGGAGATGGAGTGATGGACTGAGGGAGAGGGAGATGGAATGATGGACTGAGGGACAGGGAGATGGAGTGATGGACTGAGGGGCAGGGAGATGGAGTGATGGACTGAGGGGCAGGGAGATGGAGTGATGGACTGAGGGAGAGGGAGATGGAGTGATGGACTGAGGGGCAGGGAGATGGAGTGATGGACTGAGGGGCAGGGAGATGGAGTGATGGACTGAGGGGCAGGGAGCAGGAGTGATGGACTGAGGGGCAGGGAGATGGAATGATGGACTGAGGGAGAGGGAGATGGAATGATGGACTGAGGGAGAGGGAGATGGAGTGATGGACTGAGGGAGAGGGAGATGGATTGATGGACTGAGGGACAGGGAGATGGAGTGATGGACTGAGGGACAGGGAGATGGAGTGATGGACTGAGGGACAGGGGAGATGGAGTAAAGGACTGAGGGGCTGGGGAGATGGAGTGATGGACTGAGGGACAGGGAGATGGAGTGATGGACAGAGGGAGAGGGAGATGGAGTGATGGACTGAGGGAGAGGGAGATGGAGTGATGGACTGAGGGAGAGGGAGATGGAGTGATGGACTGAGGGAGAGGGAGATGGAGTGATGGACTGAGGGGCAGGGGAGATGGAGTGATGGACTGAGGGACAGGGAGATGGAATGATGGACTGAGGAAGAGGGAGATGGAGTGATGGACTGAGGGAGAAGGAGATGGAGTGATGGACTGAGGGAGAGGGAGATGGAGTGATGGACTGAGGGAGAGGGAGATGGAGTGATGGACTGAGGGGCAGGGGAAATGGAATGATGGACTGAGGGACAGGGAGATGGAGTGATGGACTGAGGGGCAGGGGAGATGTAGCGATGGACTGAGGGAGAGGGAGATGGAGTGATGGACTGAGGGAGAGGGAGATGGAGTGATGGACTGAGGGAGAGGGAGATGGAGTGATGGACTGAGGGGCAGGGGAGATGGAGTGAGGGACAGGGAGATGGAATGATGGACTGAGGGAGAGGGAGATGGAGTGATGGACTGAGGGAGAGGGAGATGGAGTGATGGACTGAGGGAGAGGGAGATGGAATGATGGACTGAGGGACAGGGAGATGGAGTTATGGACTGAGGGAGAGGGAGATGGAGTGATGGACTGAGGGAGAGGGAGATGGAGTGATGGACTGAGGGACAGGGAGATGGAGTGATGGACTGAGGGAGAGGGAGATGGAATGATGGACTGAGGGACAGGGAGATGGAGTGATGGACTGAGGGAGAGGGAGATGGAATGATGGACTGAGGGACGGGGAGATGGAGTGATGGACTGAGGGAGAGGGAGATGGAGTGATGGACTGAGGGAGAGGGAGATGGAGTGATGGACTGAGGTGCAGGGGAGATGGAGTGATGGACTGAGGGACAGGGAGATGGAATGATGGACTGAGGGTCAGGGGAGATGGAGTGATGGACTGAGGGAGAGGGAGATGGAGTGATGGACTGAGGGAGAGGGAGATGGAGTGATGGACTGAGGGAGAGGGAGATGGAGTGATGGACTGAGGGACAGGGAGAAGGAGTGATTGACTGAGGGAGAGGGAGATGGAGTGATGGACTGAGGGACAGGGAGATGGAGTGATGGACTGAGGGGCAGGGAGGTGGAGTGATGGACTGAGGGACAGGGAGATGGAATGATGGACTGAGGGGCTGGGGAGATGGAGTGATGGACTGAGGGGCAGGGAGATGGAGGGATGGACTGAGGGAGAGGGAGTTGGAGTGATGTACTGAGGGGCTGGGAGGTGGAGTGATGGACTGAGGGGCAGGGAGATGGAGTGATGGACTGAGGGGCAGGGAAATGGAGTGATGGACTGAGGGAGAGGGAGATGGAGTGATGGACTGAGGGGCAGGGAGGTGGAGTGATGGACTGAGGGACAGGGAGATGGAATGATGGACTGAGGGAGAGGGAGATCGAGTGATGGACTGAGGGAGAGGGAGATGGAGTGATGGACTGATGGACAGGGAGATGGAGTGATGGACTGAGGGACAGGGAGATGGAATGATGGACTGAGGGGCTGGGGAGATGGAGTGATGGACTGAGGGGCAGGGAGATGGAGGGATGGACTGAGGGAGAGGGAGATGGAGTGATGGACTGAGGGGCTGGGAGGTGGAGTGATGGACTGAGGGGCAGGGAGATGGAGTGATGGACTGAGGGGCAGGGAAATGGAGGAATGGACTGAGGGAGAGGGAGATGGAGTGATGGACTGAGGGGCAGGGAGGTGGAGTGATGGGCTGAGGGACAGGGAGATGGAATGATGGACTGAGGGAGAGGGAGATCGAGTGATGGACTGAGGGAGAGGGAGATGGAGTGATGGACTGATGGACAGGGAGATGGAGTGATGGACTGAGGGAGAGGGAGATGGAGTGATGGACTGAGGGACAGGGAGATGGAGTGATGGACTGAGGGAGAGGGAGATGGAGTGATGGACTGAGGGAGAGGGAGATGGAGTGATGGACTGAGGGAGAGGGAGATGGAGTGATGGACAGGGAGAGGGAGATGGAGTGATGGACTGAGGGAGAGGGAGATGGAGTGATGGACTGAGGGAGAGGGAGATGGAGTGATGGACTGAGGGAGAGGGAGATGGAATGATGGACTGAGGGACAGGGAACGGGTGAGTGGTTATGGGGTAGGGGGTTTCATGTTGAAGTGGGGGGAGGTATGGAGAGATGGGACAGGGCGACAGGCCTGCAAGAGGCCAGGCCTCTTGGTTGGGAAAACAGGAGGTGATGAGGTTGTCCCCTGTGCAGTGACCCTGGATGACACATAGGGGGCCCTGCCCGGCCAGCCGGGCTCCACAGCCAGATAATCCTGGCCACCTTCTCGCCCTCCTCGTCAGGTGAGGCCTGGTGTTCTTCCTCCTCCCCCAGCAAGTTGCCCCTGTGCTGAGTAAAGTTGTGAAGGCTGCAGCTGGCCAGCAAACGCTCAAGACCCTCCTGGGGCTATAGTGGAGAGCTCCACCAGAGCGGTCCAGGCATCAGGAGCACATCTTCAATAAACCGATGCACCGCTCAATAATATGCCGGTTGCTGCGTGGGCATCTTTATAACACGGCTCTGCCTTGGTGCGGGGCCTCCAGACAGGTGTCATCAGCCAGGACCTCAGCGGGTAATCCTCGTCACAAAGAGCCAACCCCTCACCTAAGGGTGCGCATTGAGGGTGCTGGGAGCGTTGTGCACGCTGCCAGGGTATCGGGCACAGGCCTGCATGATGTGAACCTGGTGGTCACACACCACCTTCCTGTTCAGGGAGTGGAACCCCTTCTTATTGATGAAGGGCACCCCCTGACAAACTGGTCCTCCGAGGGGGACATGCGTTCCATCGATTACCCCCTGGACCTGCGGCATGCCAGCGATGGCGACGAATCCTGTTGCCCAGGCACCGTGTTGGGCCTGGTCCAGGTTAAAGGTTATGTAGTGCGATTCCCGGACGCAAAACGCATCCGTTACATCGCGGATGCACCTGTGTGCGGACATCTGCAAAATCACACACAGGTCCCCGCTCGAGCCCTGGAATGATCCAGTTGCATAAAGGTTCAGGGCGACCATCACCTTGACGACCATCGGGAGTGTGAATCCTCCTCCAAACCCCCACGGTGCTGGGTGTGCCACCATACGGCACAGGTGGTGCATGGTCTCCCTGGTGAACTGGAGGTGTCAGCGGCAGCGCACACGGTCCGGCAGCTCCTCGAAGAACAGGCGCCGGGGGTATACACGTGCCCTGACGCGGCGCCTCTTCTGCACCTCGTCCTCCTCAGCCGGTTGGACGGTTGGCAATTCAGCCTCACCGGCTGGACCCTGCTCTTCTCGGGCAGGTTCCTCTTTGTCCAGGGTCCTCCCTGAGCAGGCCCTGTGCCTCCAGCCTCCATGCATTCGCAACGGCAGTTACGGCCAGGTAGATAGCGATTATCCCTGTCTGTACTCCTTCCAAGGATTGGGGGGGGGGGGGGGGGGAGAAAGAGAAAGGAATGTGACCAAGTTGAGTATTCCCTTGCCCGTCGAAGGTCATCAGGGTACATGGACATCCTGAGTTGTACTACAGCGCCACCCTCAGCATGTCCCGCTCACCCCCAACCAAACCCCCATCCCTCACTCAGCCCCTTCGATATGTTATCATTTGCACTGCACCCCGTCCCCATGAATGTTGTGACACGGGGCCTGTGATGTGGGGAGTCTCTATATTTACCCCGCGTGGGGTTTACTGCGGGTTCCCTCACTGGGTGGGCCGTGTGTTATCTCGCCAGCAGGGTGGCGCCTGGCTGTGCGGTGGAGAGGTTCCCATGTGCTGCCAGTTGGCTCCATGCGTCGAGGTCTGTGTGTGGACAGGTCCCCCAGATGGGGGTGAGGCAGGGAGGTGTGTATCTGCTGGGAGCGTAGCTGCCGTGTGACGTGGGTCCTGGGTGTGACACACAGGTTGTGACAACCTGACCGGGGGCAGGGTGGATGGGAGCAGGGGGCGCGGTGGGCAGGCAGGGCTTGGAGACAGCTGGTGGTCCTGATGGTGATGGTGGCACTGGTGAAGTCTCTGCCCTGAGGGGCAGTGTGCCAGGGAGGGTGCCAAAGGCCATGGTGCTTTGTTTGAGGTGAGCTCTGCTATTCCCCTGCTTCCCCAGCAGTGGGGCTGAGCTTCTAATGAGCGAACTGAGGAGATGCAGCACCTGGTGGGCCACTGATTGAGCTTGGCCACGCCCATCCCGGTGACGATAGCGCCGGGGTCTGAGGGTTTCCAGAGGGGCGGCCAAGGTGGGTTCCCACATCACCAGAAGCTCTGTGAGCATTTACAGGACACAGTGAGCAGTGTGAGCAGAGTGAGCAGCCGGGGCCAGTAACTTGTACCAAATGGGTGCGTTTAAAACAAATAGTGCAGCAATGGTGATGTGAGCCAGGCCATCCCCGATCCCGAGAGGGGACATCCCGAGTCTATGGACCTGGCGACCAAGTCGTTTCCGCTACTCCCCTGGTCCAGCCGACCAGACCCCAGCAAGCCCAACAAGTTTGGAGAGATTTTGCGAGTTTCCAACCCACTAATTATGAAATGAAATGAAATGAAAATCACTTATTGTCACAAGTAGGCTTCAATGAAGTTACTGTGAGAAGCCCCTAGTCGCCACATTCACATTTCGGCGCCTGTTCGGGGAGGCTTGTACGGGAATCGAACCGTGCTGCTGGCCTGCCTTGGTCTGCTTTAAAAGACAGCGATTGAGCCCAGTGTGCTAAACCAGCCCCTTTTATTATGTTAAAATTCATACAAATGACGGTTTTGAATGGGCCTGCCAGCACGGGGCATAAACATCGATATTGGCAAGCAGCAAAGGACCGGACCCGGCATGGCATTGGAACCAGCACTGGGCACACAACAGATTTCTTCAACTTCGCGTGATCCTCTGCCCGATCATAATTCACTTCCAGCGTCACGAAACGGAGAATCCAGCCCCTCATTTGGGCCTTGCCAGTTGTGGACTGGCTTTGGGGGGTCAGGAGGTGAGTTATTTACCACAGAATTCCCAACCTCTGACCTGCTCTTGTAGCCACAGTATTAATATGGCTGGTCCAGTTCAGTTTCTGATCAATGGTAAGCCCCCAGGATGTTAATAGTGGGGATTTCAGTGATGGTGATGCTGTTGAATGTCAAGGGGTGATGGTTAGATCCTCTCTTGTTGAAGATGGTGAGTTTAAGAGCCGTGAGGTTATGCTGCAACTGTACAGGACCTTGGTGAGACCACATTTGGAGTATTGTGTGCAGTTCTGGTCACCTCATTATAGGAAGGATGTGGAAGCAATGGAAAGGGTGCAAAGGAGATTTACCGGGGTGCTGCCTGGATTGGAGGGTAGGCCTTATGAGGAAAGGTTGAGGGAGCTAGGGCTTTTCTCATTGGAGTGAAGGAGGATGAGAGGTGACTTAATTGAGGTGTATAAGATGATGAGAGGGATAGATAGAGTGGACGTTCAGAGACTTTTTCCTTGGGTGGATGTAGCTGTTACAAGGGGGCATAACTATAACGTTCATGGTGGAAGATATAGGAGGGATGTCAGAGGTAGGTTCTTTACTCAGAGAGTGGTTGGGGCGTGGAACGCACTCCCAGCTATGGCAGTGCAGTCGGACACCTTGGGAACTTTCAAGCGGTTATTGGATCGGCATATGGAGTGCACTAGAATGATTGGGAGTAGGTTGATTTGATCCTAGTTTCAGACTAGATCGGCACAACATCGTGGGCCGAAGGGCCTGTACTGTGCTGTACAGTTCTATCTTCTATGTATGATCATTGGGTTCAAGTCCTGCTTCGAAGGCCTGAGTGCACAACATAGGCTGAGACCTGTGGCGCAGTACTGAGGGTGAGCAGTACTGTCAGAAGTGCTGTTTTTCTAATGAGGAGCTGGGTGAGAGAGGTCTTTGATGGGCTGAAAGTTCCAATGCCGTGTGTAAACTATTTGTCCTTCAGGTGGTAAACTGTTGCTGCCCTTGTTCTTCATGGCCTGTGTCTGTAATGTTATCAACCCCTTAGCCAAGCCCTTCCCTTTCAGCACCGCTGTGTGAGGTATCAACCTTATCCCAAAACAGACAGAATTCCCCATCCAACGGTCTATCCATGTCCCTAGCTTTTCTTGTGTACATTGCCTGTGACGTTGTAGTTGTGATAGTAAGACATTTGAAGGGCAAATTAATATCGCGGGGTCAGAATTCTTGAGGACGAGAGTGGCCAACGCTCTCAAGTTAAATACTTCCTGGCGGTTTTTGCTGTATAGAATCATAGAATGGTGACAACACAGAAAGATGCCATTCAGCCCATCGAGTCTGTGTGGTTCTGCACCAGGGTGATTTAGCGAGCCCGACTTCCCTGCCCTTTCCCTGTAACTCTCCAATTTATATCCCTCCAGGTGCTGATCCAATTCCCTCCAGGGAGCCTCGGCTGAATCTGCCTCCACCACCCTCTGTATTCCAGATCACTACCTTAATTGTCTCTTTCCTCATATCCTCTCTGACGATCACTTCGCAACCCTTCCTACCTGTCCAGTTCAATAGCGTTTGGCCCATCTCCAATATTAATGTACAAATGTGGTCAAACATAGTGAAAAAAACAAACCTTGTAATGTCTTTCCCAGGTCCTGTTGCCTCACAGCATTGAGGACCCGGGTTCGAATCCCGGCCCTAGATCACTGTCCGCGTGAAGTTTGCACAATCTCCCCGTGTCTGAGTGGGTTCCGCCCCCACAACCCAAAGACGTGAAGGATAGCAGGATTGGCCACCCTAAATTAATAATAATCGCTTATTGTCACGAGTAAGCTTCAATGAAGTTACTGTGAAAGGCCCCTAGTCGCCACATTCCGGTGCCTGTTCGGGGAGGCCAGTATGGGAATTCACTGGAAAAAAAAAGAATTGGGTAATCTAAATTTATTTTTGAAAAATGTTTCTCCCAGGTTGACCCTAGCAATGATTGGATAGTTTAATCTTTGATTCCTGGAGACTCCAGGGCTGCCCTGTAGAGTTGGCAACCTTAATTTGTGGGCTGTCATTTGGAAATGCTGTTTTCCTGGGAGCTTTCTGTGGGAGTGGGCAAGGAGATCGGGCAGCGACCCAACTTAACGCCCGAACACTTGGTTTTAAGAGATCACGCAGCTGTCCCGTGCACTAATACGGAAGGAGTACAAAGCTTTACATCTTCACATCTGCTAATCCTGCCCATTTAATTCAAAGACAGCAATTATCTCTTGCATGCCGTGCAATGTTAGTCTCTTTAATGTGAGGAAGCAATGGTTAGAGTGACCTCTATGGATGGATGTGTAGATAGCGCTGCTGGGGAGAAGGTTGGCTCAGAGGTTTGCTAGGTGTGCTCAACAGGGAAATGCCTTTCAGATTTATTCGAAACAGGGTCACGACTGTGCTAAAGGAGCATAGAAACAGGTTTTCAAATGTATTAAGCAAAAAACAAATGAGAGAGAGGGTGTAGTACCATATGCCTTTAAAACAATGAAGATTTTTGATAGAGTCTGCCTATCAAAGAGGGAAGAGGCCATCACTCTCAGATAATCAGTAATAAAGGGCGGCACGGTGGCACAGTGGTTAGCACTGCTGCCTCACAGCTCCAGGGATCCAGGTTCAATTCTGGCCTCAGGTGACTGTGTGGAATTTGCACGTTCTCCCCGTGTGTGCGTGGGTTTCCTCCGGGTGCTCCGGTTTCCTCACCCAGTCCAAAGTTGTGCAGGTTAGGTGGACTGGCCATGATAAATTGCCCCTTAGGGTCCAAAAGGTTTGGCGGGGGGGGAGGTACGGGGACAGGGCGAAGGCATGGGTTTAAGTAGGGTGCTCTTTCCAAGGGCCCGTGCCGACTCGATGGGCCAAACGGCCTCCTTCTACACTGTAAGTTTTAGGAATTCCTATTAAAAAAAATCCAACAGGGAATTAAGAGGAAACACTTTTACCCAAAGGATGGTGGGAGTGTGGAACTCGCTGCCAGGGAGGGGTCGATGTGAATAGTATGGATGTACTTAAGGGGACAGGAGACAGGCCTCTGAGAGAGAAGCGAATGTGCTGGCAGAGTTGGAGGAGGAAGGATGGAAGGAGTCTCAATTACAGCATAAGGGCCAGGCTGGAGTGGTTGGGCCGAATGGCCTGCCATTATATGTTCGAATTAATCCTATGTCAATCAAACCTCCAGAGTTCTTTCACATCTGGATTGTGCGATTCAGTCATTCTCAAGTATAAGGCTAGTGCAGGTATGAGTCTGTTGGTGGAACTCGGACCTGCAAGTCTGAAGGTTGTGGATTTGAATTCAAATTTGCTATGATCTGGGCTGACACTTCAGTGCAGTTCAGTCTCATTGTCAGAGGCACCAGAAGGCGAGGATGTGTCGGCTTGTTCAGTGGTCCCAGGTGACGTACGGTGTCCCACAGGGGCTGTTTAGCACAGAGCTAAATCGCTGGCTTTGAAAGCAGACCAAGCAGGCCAGCAGCACGGTTCGATTCCTGTAACAGCCTCCCCGAACAGGCGCCGGAATGTGGCGACTAGGGGCTTTTCACAGTAACTTCATTGAAGCCTACTCGGGACACTAAGCGATTTTCATTTCATTTCACCAGCGAAGGTGAACACGGAATTTCACTGTTTACTTCAAGATCACCCAGAATGGATGTACAAGTACTTATTTACCTCACCCAGTGTTTTGTGGGATCTTTTAGTCTGCAGGAGAAATGTATGAGCTAATTGTATGTGAAGAGCTTTGACATTATCTTAGGCAAATATTAAAGGGAAATGGACAGGATATTGGGATCAGACTCGGTAGTTCCTGCATTAGAACAGCACATGAACTCGGTGTTTCAGTGTTGTAACGTTCCACGGGACACCTGTAGGTGTCAGTGTGGCTCTGTTAATACCAATATTGACTCTAAATCAGGAAGTCCTGGGTTTAAACCTCACTGCAGAGAGTCAAGCACATAATCGGCCAAGCTGACGTGCAGCGCTATATTCAAAGCAGTTCTCCATCGTCAGAGGACCCATCTTTCAAATGAGGCATTTAAACCACGGTTCCATCCACTCTTCCACGTCCATGGCACTGTTTGAAGAAGAGCAGGGAAGTTCACCTGAGGTCCCGGCCAATATTTATCCTTCGCCCTCCGTCAGTAATGTTGAATGATCTTGCCATCCATCTTATTGTTGTTTGTGGGAGCTTGCTGTGTAAAAATGTGTTTTTGTGTTTCCTACGTGGCAATAATGGCTGCATTTTAACAGCACCTCACTGACTGTAAAGTGCTGTGCGACATGCTGAGGTTGTGAAGGACGGGATTCTCCGGCACCCAAGCCGCGTGTTGCTCGGCACGGCGCCGTTCACTGACGGCGGGATTCTCAGCTCCCGCCGCTTGTCAATGGGATTTCCCAACGAAGCCACCCCATGCTGTCAAGAAACCTGTGGGTGGGGGTACTCTGCCGGCGGGGACACAGAATCCCAACACCCGGAGAATTCCAGCCGCTATACAGAGGCGAGTCTTTCATCATTGTCCTGGGTGCACTGCAATGCGCGAGTGTAGCACAGAGGAAATACTCACACTGCAGTACTGAGGGAGCGCTGCCCTGTTAGAGGTGCAGCCTGCAACAATATGGATATTGTATGTGAGACAAAGGGTTAACAATTTCATGCTAATACTTCTGACCACCAGATGGGGTTTAAGAGCAGTCATATAAATATCATGTGACTCCTGGGATTCCGGGAGAAGTTGTTTAGGCATGAGATAGAATAGTTGTGTATTAGAGAGTTCTGGAGAGATAGTCTGACCATAGTTTACTTAGCAACCTGGCAGCTAGGGATATGTTTGAATCTTATTTAAGTTGTGTTAATAAATTGGATTTGTTAGTTAACAAAGCTTGATGTTCTTTGTTCAACACTACGCATCCAAACCATCGAGCTAAAGCAAAACAGAGAACATGACGCTGCCCTCCAGATGCAATGGCCGTGATTTCCCAGCCCTGTCGAGGTGGGACCCGCTGCGAAGCCTGCGGCAGACCAGCCCAAAAGACGGCGATAAAAGATTCTGCTGCATGATTTTGAAAGCAAAGCAAGGTTTCCTGGTCAATATTTATTCATTAAGCAACACCACGAAAGTACAGATTATCCGGGCATGGTCCCAGTTTGTGGGATCGTGCTGTGCATAAACATGCTGTCGCACTTCGCACATCAGAACAACACTAGATCGGCGAGCGAGGAAGTGTGTTGGGCCAGCTAATCGGAAGCCAGCCCTGTCAACTGTGACCAGTGTCACTGGCGACGTACCTCTCAGCGGCCCAGGATTGCTGAGTGACCCAGGCCGCAGGAGAGCGAGGGTGACCGATAGGTCAAAGGGTGGGGCTCACCGGGGAGCCCGCAAACAATGTCGACAGAGAGTGCTGCCCCGGCGAGGCTGTGGGCTGCGTTTCTTCTCAGTCATGTGATCTGACACCATTCTCACAGCAGCATCGCGTGTGCTTCTTATCTTACCCTTTACTCCACACCTTCCCAGGTCAGATTGAACCAGAAGGTGTCGAGGTTCCCACCCGGCAACCCCACATCCGATTCAATGACGACCGCGCCTCCTAACTCGCCTCAAGTGAGGACATTAAGCTTCGCCCACGGTCTTCCGATAGTCGAGGCAAAAGAGGAGAGAAGGGAACAGAGAATAAGAGCAGGGATGGACAGAAATAGAGTGGGCTAGGTACGGAGGTCGAGGGCAGCAGATAGAGAAAGGAAAGTGGGGCACAATTAAAGGTGTCAAAAAAATGTATTTGATGATTAGACAAGATGCTATTCCCAGGCTCTGAAAATAACAGCTTTTTAAAATTCATTCGTCGGCTGTGGCCTTTGTTGGCCAGGCTAGTATTTGTTTCCCATCCCTCGTTGCCCTTGGGAAGGTGATGGTGAGCCACCTTCTTGAACCGCTGCAGTTCCTGTGGTGTAGGTACACCCACAGTGTTGTTAGGGAGTGAGCTCCAGGATTTTGACCCACCAACAGCGAAGGAAAAGTGATATAACCCCAAGTCAGAATGTTTTTAAAAATTCCTTCATTGGATGTGGGCATTGCCGGCTGGGCCAGAATTTATTGACCATCCCTAATTGCCCTTGAAAGGATATTTCAGAGTCAATCACATTGTCGTGGGTCTGGATCCATTTTTATCAACCAGCCAACCTTCGCGACCCAACCTGGCCGACCTTCGTGACCCACGCCGGCCAACCTTCGCGACCCACATCGGCCGACCTGAGCGACCCACGCCGGCCAACCTTCGCGACTCACACTGGCCGACCTTCACGACCCACACTGGCCGACCTTCACGACCCACACTGGCCGACCTTCACGACCCACACTGGCCGACCTTCACGACCCACACTGGCCGACCTTCACGACCCACACTGGCCGACCTTCACGACCCACACTGGCCGACCTTCACGACCCACACTGGCCGACCTTCACGACCCACACTGGCCAACCTGAGCGACCCACGTCGGCCGACCTGAGCGACCCACGTCGGCCGACCTGCGCGACCCACGCCGGCCGACCTTCGCGACCCACGCTGGCCGACCTTCGCGACCCACGCTGGCCGACCTTCACGACCCACACTGGCCGACCTTCACGACCCACACTGGCCAACCTGAGCGACCCACGTCGGCCGACCTGAGCGACCCACCATTTTATCTTACCTTGTTTGCTGCTGACAAAAATGGAGGAAATGGTTTTGGGTCCCTTTGGCCCTCGTACACGCTCCTCCAATGGAGCCTGTTGGATGAAGGTGAAGCCTTTCGATGTCGGAAAGTATGGAGTCTCCATCTGTCCAAAGTTCTGCATTTTGTTCCTGTAAAATTGTATCAAATAAAACCTCCCCCAAACTATAAAAAAAAGTAAAATGAATAAAATAAGTGAATAAAATGAATAAAAACCCCCTGAACTTATAAAACAAAAAGCTGCGACCGTTTAAAAAAATAGCGGCCACATTGCGCATGCACGCCCGATCATCAGCGCGCAAGCGCATAGTTTTACGCATGAGCGCCGATGATCGGGCGCATTTTCTTTTCCAATTAAGGGTCAATTTTGGTGGCCAATCCACCTAACTGTCACATCTCTGGGTAGTGGGGCTGAGACCCACACAGACACGGAGAGAATGTGCAAACTCCACACCGACAGTGACCCGGGGCCGGGATCGAACCCGGGTCCTCAGCGCCATAGGGAGCAGTGCTAACCACTGCGCCACCGTGCCACCCGATCATTAGACTTTTCATTCCCGATTTTTCTTGAATTCAAATTTCACCATCTGTAGTGCTGCGATTCGAACCCGGGTCCCCAAAGCATTACCCTGGGTCCCTGGATTACTAGCCCAGCAACAATACTACTACGCCACTGTCTCCCCAGGTGATTGACTTGGAGGGGAACCTCAAGGTGGTGGTGTTTCCAGGTATCTGCTGCTCTTGTCCTTCTAGATGATAGTGGTCATAGATTTGGAAAGTATTGTCGAAGGTGCTTTGGTGAGCTCCTGCAGTATGTCTTGAAGATGGTACACACGGCTGCCACTGTGTGTCGGGGGTGGAGGGGGTGAATGTTTGTGGAAGAGGGAGCAATTAAGCGGGCTGTTTGTCCTGGGTGGTATCGAGCTTCCTGAGTGTTGTTGGAGCTGTGCTCTTCCAGGCAAGTGGAGAGAATTCCATTGCACTCCTGACTTGTGCCTTGTAAATTGTGGACAAGCTTTGGGGAGTCAGGAGGTGAGTTACTCACCGCAGGATTCCTAGCCTCTGACCTGCTCTGGTAGCCACAGTATTAATATGGCTAGTCCAGTTCAGATTCTGGTCAATGGCTGATAGTGGGGTTTTCAGGGATGGTTGAATTTATTGAATGTCATGGGGCGATGGTTAGATCTCTCTTATGATGGTCATTGCCTGGCACTTGTGTGGCACAAATGTAACTTGCCACTTGTCAGCTCAAGCCCGGATATTGTCCAGGTCTTGCTGCATTTGGACATGGACTGCTTCAGTGTCTGAGGAGTTGCGAATGGTGCTGAACATTTTACAATCATCAACGAACATCCCCACTTCTAACCTTACGATGAAAGCAAGTTTCCACACACACGAGTACAGCCTCAACCGGGACCTTGGATTCATGTCGCATTACTTCCACCCCCCACCATCTGGCCTGGGCTTGCAAAATCCTACCAACTGTCCTGGCTTGAGACAATGAATAATATATTCACACCTCTTTAACCTGGGATTGCCCTCTCTCTGGATCTGTAAAGACGTAATTACTTGCAAATGCTCACATTCGAAGAATTGTCTTGCACTTTTGCCTTTGTCTATGTAAATGTTTCTGGAACCTACCTCTTCATTCACCTGAGGAAGGAGCAGTGCTCCGAAAGCTAGTGTTTGAAACAAACCTGTTGGACTTTAACCTGGTGTTGTAAGACTTCTTACTGTGCTCACCACAGTCCAACACATTTCCACATGATGGAAGCAAGGATATTGATGAAGCAGCTGAAGGTACTTGGGCCCAGGACACTGCCTTGAGGAACATCTTCAGTAATGTACTTGTTCTGAGATGATTGACCTCCAACAACCACTTCCATTTTTCTTTATGTGTAGTTTTCCAGAGGGTTGGAAAACTCCAACCAACGGAGAGTTTTCCCACCAATTCTCATTGACTACAGTTTTGCTCGGGCTCCTTGATGCTATACCCAGTTAAATGGTACTTTGATCTCAAGGGCAGACACTCCATGTTTGAATCAAGGCTTAATTGAGGTCAGGCTCTGAGTGACCCTGAAAAAATCTCAGTGAGCAGGTTTCTGCTAAGTAAGTACCACTTGATAGCACCATTGATGCCTCCTTCCATCACTTTACTGATGCACAAGAGCAGATTCATCGGGCAGTAATTGGCCAGGTTGGATTTGTCCGTGTACAGGACATACGTGGGCAATTTTCCATTTTGCTGGTTAGATGCCAGTATTGTAGCTGTACTGGTACAGCTTTGCTCGGGGTCCAGCAAGTTCTGGTACACAAGTTCTCGGACTATTGCCGGAATATTGTCAGGGCCCATAGCCTTTGCAGTATCCAGTGCTTTCAGCCGTTTCTTGATATCAAGTGGAGTGAATCAAATTAGCTGAAGACTGACATCAGTGATGCTGGGGACCTCTGGAGGAGACCGAGGTGAATCATCCACTCAGCACCTCTGGCTGAAGGTTCTTGCGAAAGCCTCAGCCTTGTCTTTCACACATAGGTGCTGGGCTCCTCCATCATTGAGGATGGGAATATTTGTGGCGCCTCCTCCCCAGTGAGTTGTTTAATTGTCCACCACCATTCACAGCTGGATGTGGCAGAACTGCGGAGATTAGCTGTTTGTTGAATCACTCAGCTCTGCCCATCATTTGCTGTTTATGTTGCCACAAAGTATTTTCAGTGCCTGGGCACAGAGCCATCCACTGGCCTATTTGTGCATTGCATTTAAGGGGAATCTATTCCTCAGGATTATCACAGAATTTACAGTGCAGAAGGAGGCCATTCGGCCCATCGAGTCTGCACCGACTCCTGGAAAGAGCACCCTACCCAAGGTCAACATCCAGGAACCCCACCCAACACTAAGGGCAATTTTGGACACTAAGGGCAATTTATCATGGCCAACCCACCTAACCTGCACATCTTTGGACTGTGGGAGGAAACCGGAGCACCTGGAGGAAACCCACGCACACACGGGGAGGATGTGCAGACTCCGCACAGACAGTAACCCAAGCCGGAATCGAACCTGGGACCCTGGAGCTGTGAAGAAATTGTGCTAACCACTATGCTACCGTGCTGCCCTCAGGTAAAACAAAAGAAGATTGGAAGGATGGCCCAGAGTTTATACGCTGCACTTGCACTTCGGGGCTATGCACACATGCACATAATAATACTATCCTAATAATACAGACATGTGCTCTTAATGAGCACCAAGTTCGAAATTCTGTTCCTGTGTTTTCCAAGTTCTTTGCTGCAAACGTTGACTATGAAATCTCGGGACAGCACAGACTTGACCTGCTTATTTATTTGTATTTTTCTTCCCGTCTAGAATCATCGAGCAGAGGCAGGAGACATCAGAGAGCATTTTCTCCTGGGGGTTAATGTTTTAGAATAGTTTTTATCCATATGTTTAAAATTTAATTTAATTTCATAATCTTTCTCGTCACAAGTAGGCTTACATTAACACTGCAATGAAGTTACTGTGAAAATCCCCTAGTCGCCACACTCCGGCGCCTGTTCGGGTACACTGAGGGAGAATTCAGAATGTCCAATTCACCTAACAGCACGTCTTTCAGAACTTGTGGGAGGAACCCGGAGCACCCGGAGGAAACCCACGCAGACACGGGGAGAATGTGCAGACTCCGCACAGACAATGATCCAAGCTGGGAATCGAACCTGTTACCCTGGAGCCGTGAAGCAACAGTCGTGTACATTAAGTGAAAAAGATATAGGGCGGGATTCTCTGTTGCCCGGCGCTGAAATTGGGAACGCCGATTGGGCGGAGCTCCTGCCGCCGGAATCACGGCAGGCATGTTTCACGGCGGGTCGCGATGCTCCGCCCCCTCCAAATTGGCGACATCGCGATGCGTGACGTGCACAGTCGCAACCACGTTTGCATATCATTAGCGGCCCACCCGCGCTGCTCCACCCCCCCCCCGATGGGCCAAATTCCCGACGGCACGGGCCACGTGTGGTCTCAACAGTCGTCAACCTGGCATGGCGGCAATGGAGAGAGAGAGGGGGCGTACGGACAGTGTCCAGCACTGCCATACTTCACCCCTGGCTGGGGGGGCTTCTGCCAGGGCTGGGGGGAGTAATGGGGAGTGGCCAGGAGGTGAGCTGTGGGGTCGGTGTGCGCAGGTACGTGATCCAGCACAACCCGTACCATATTTCCGGGCGCGATCGGTGCGTCTGTGGGGGGTGTAAGCGTACGCGCAGCTGCAGCTTGTCAGCCATGCTCGTGTCCAGCACATTGATTTTCCCACCATTTTTGGTGCGTTCCGCGGGTGATTCACGCGGTGCTGGCTGTAGCTTCTCACCGGTAGCGGAATCGTTGCGGAATTGGCGCTGATTTTCCATCATGAAAAACCACAGATCCTCCATTGGCATCAGCACTTAGACACAGGAACGGAGGATCCAGCCAAAATTCTTTTAGACTTTGGTTTGGCAGGAGGCTGGTAATTCCACTGAAAAACACTTTAATGTATAAAGTGAGTTTGAGGTCATAGAAAGTGAAAGAAAGATTCTTTTATACTTTGGTTTGTTGTGCGGATGTTAATTCCATTAAAGGAATTATAATGGATAGAGTAGGGTTCAGAGTTTATGCAATCTTCGGCAATCACTCACTAACGAGTATGATTGTCCACCTAAGATACTCCGTGTTACTGGTCATCGGTTCTGTGGGTTTTGCTTGGTTGTTGAGCCCGATCCCAGAGCCACATCTCTAATTACTCATTTGGCAGGTGTTTCCGGAAGGTGGGATCAGTCCTTGGATTCTAGATCTCTGGTATTACTTTCTCAGGCTCCTTTACTGGGCCTCACCTTGCTGTCGGGTGTCCTTGAAGAATTCTGTCCCTTCAATCAGGAGGTTCCTCCCAGTAGGTCCCTTCTGAGCAACGGTCTACCAGGCATTGATGTCTATGCTGCATTTCTTGAGGGATCCTTCAGGGTATCTTTGAAGAGCTTCCTTTGTCCTCCTGTTTTCTCAACAGAAAACGCTTTACTTCTTTGATGTAGTCAAGAGCTGTCAATCATAGCTGTTGCAGTTAGTTTCACATTGGGGTACTTGAGATCCAGTCAAGCGTGAAGGGAAATTAAATTAAACACTCCAGAAATCTGGTTGTCTGGTAGCTGTCAATCACAGCTTAGTTAAAGCTCTTTCTCATTGATGCGTATAAGCACCTTGCAGGTCAAAGGTTCTGAGTTGGGGGGGGGGGGGGGGGGTTGGGGAGGACGTTAAACCCTGGAGATATGGGGCTGGATTCTACGAGTTAGCGGCTATGTCTGGAGGAAGTGTCTGGTCTTACAACCAACGGCGTCGGTCGAGTGTCCTCTCAATTTTCGGGGACCTTACCTGGAGGCTGCGGACTGAGTCCAGCGCCGCCACAGTCAGGAGGGGGGAGCCGTTCCGCTGGCGGGGGTCTTCAGCGGGGGATGGAGGGTCTGGTAGTGATGGTCCTGGAGTGGTGAGGGGGTTTACAAGGGGGCAGTATCTGGCAGGTCAGGTCCACTGGGTTACGTGTGTGGGCCTAAGTGGGATGCTATGTCCAAGGGCCGGTGCAGGCTCAATGGGCCGAGTGGCCTCTTTCTGCACTGTAAATTCTATGATATGACATGTGGAATGAGCTACCAGAGGAAGTGTTTGAGGCTGGGATATGGACAACATTTAAAAGGCATTTGGACAGATACATGGATAGAGGGATGTGGGCCAAATGCAAGCAAATGGGGTTAGCCTAGATGGGCTTTCTGGTTGGCATGGACCAGAATGGGCCAAAGGGCCTGTCTCCGTGCCGTAGATTCTATGACACCTGAGGCTAAGTCTGGACACCAGAGGGCCAGGAAGTTTCAAAGGGTCCCAGCAGGGAGGGTGGGGAAGGCCTGGGGGCCTGTGTTGGCAGTGATCCGGGCCTGTTGGTTCAACAAGAAAGCAACAAGGGGGTCTGCGGTCAGAACCATGCCCATAACGTGGACGGTACTCAGCCCAGTACAACAGAGTATCTACCACAGCTCCCTCCAAATCGGGAAAATTACCTCCTTTCATATCACAAACTCCAAGAAACAAAATAACTATTTTGAGAGATATGGAGTGTTTTCAGACACCGCTCCTGATGCAGACTGCTGAGTCACCACCTGGAAGCAGCATAAACAACTCAGTGCCACTGACACATGTTTAAAGGATCCCCGAGGAAACATTCACCTTCAGAGTAAGTGTGTCACTGACGTAGTGACAGTCTGGGATTGTGCTGAGTTGGCCCATGAAGGGGAATAAACCTATTGTTTGGGAAGTGACTTGGTGGGATACCAGGTAACGGCCCTGCAGAGACTGGGGAAACAGAAGGGTGTGGGCAGCACGGTAGCACAGTGGTTGGCACTGATACTTCACAGCGCGAGGGTCCCAGGTTCAATTCCCGGCTTGGGTCACTGTCTGTGCGGAGTCTGCCCGTTCTCCCCGTGTCTGCGTGGGTTTCCTCCGGGTGCTCCGGTTTCCTCCCACAAGTCCCGAAAGACGTGATGTTAGGTGAACTGGTCATTCTGAAATCTCCCTCAGTGTACCCGAACAGGCGCTGGAATGTGGCGACTAGGGGCTTTTCACAGTTACTTCATTGCAGTGTTAATGTAAGCCTACTTGTGACAATAATAAAGATTAAACAAAAAAATCAGAAAAATTCTACTCAATTGCTGAGAGCTATAGAAGTCCCTAGCATCCTACAGGGGGCTTAGAGCCAACACTGAATTACTCAAAATTCTGGTCGCCACACAACCAGAAGGATGTGGAGGCTTTGGAGAGGGTGCAGAGGAGGTTTACCAGGATGTTGCCTGATCTGCAGGGTGTTAGCTATGTAGAGAGGCTGAATAGACTCGGACTGTTTTCATTAGAAAGACGGAAGTTGAGGGGTGACCTGATAGAGGTCTACAGGATTATGAGGGACATGGATAGAGTGGATGGGCAGGTACTCTTTCCCAGGGTGAAGGGGTCAGTCACCAGGGGGCAAAGGTTTAGGTCCATGGGGCAAAGTTTGGATGAGTTGTGTGAGGCAGGGTTTTCACGCAGAGGGTGTGAGTGCCTGGAACGTGTTGCCAGGGGAGGTTGTGGAAGCAGATATATTAACGGCATTCAAAAGGCATCTTGACAAACACATGGATAGGATGGGTATAGAGGGATACGGCACAAGGAAGTGCTGAGGGTTTTGGCCAAGGTTGGTATCATGACCGGTACAGGCTTGGCAGGCCGAAGGGCCTGTTCCTGTGCTGTATTGCTGTATTTGTTGTTTGTTCTTTGACTGAAGCAGTCCATGTCAAATGTAGGCAGGCCTGGGCAATATCTAGGCCTGGGCTGACAAGATGCAAGTTACATCCGCGCCAAACAAGGGCCAGGCAATGGCCATCATCAACAAGAGCGAATCTAACCATCGCCCCTTGACATTCAGTGGCATTACCTCCGCTGAATCCCCTAATATCAATGTCCTGGGATTTACCATTGATCAAAAACTGAACTGGACCAGCCATATATATACTGTGGCTATGAGAGCAGGTCAAAGGTCGGAATCCTATGGCAAGTGACTTACCTCCTGATTCCCCAAAGCCTGTCCACTATTTTTACAAGACACAACTGAAGAGTGTGATGGATTCGTCTCCACTTGCCTGGATGAGGGCAGCTCCAACAACACTCAAGAAGCTCGACACCATCCAGGACAAAGCAGCCCACTTGATTGGTAGTCCTTCCAGAAACATTTACGCCCTCGCTCACTGATGCACAGTAGCAGAGAGTGTGTACCATCTACAAGATGCACTGCAGGGACTCATCAAGGCTACTTAAGCAGCATCTTCCAAACCCACCTCAACCACTACCATCTAGCAGGAGAAGGGCAGCAGACACATGGGAACACCAACACCTGGAGGTTCCCCTCCTAGCCACTCACCATCGATTTTGTTGGTGGAAACTGGGATCTCACACAAGGGGCACCTGTAGTCCTGCCCAATTGGTCATTCTTCACAGCTTTGACTTACGTTTGATTCAGAACCTTGCCTAATCTTATTCTTGTTTTGGTGTCAGTCCTGGTTCAGGTGGGAGAAATCTAACCACTGAGCCCAACGTTGTGAGTTTAAGCCCCATTTTATATGCCTGGGTTCCATGCAGAGATCGCACTAATTTCTATTTCTAACTGGTTTTATTTATGCTGCTTTGAAATGTCTACTCCATGCTTCTAGCTCTAGCTCCCAGTTCTTTCTACATCTTTATTTACCTTTCTCTCAGTCCACACCCAGGCTTAATCAATCAAACACAGTGAGTGTCTGTAGTAACAGATTCACAAAATCGAACACAGGCCAATTGAAAACCACATTTAGCATTTAATCCAGGCTGATACGTCATTGTGATACTTAGGAGGTCCTTACACCATCACCGGTCCCATCTGACCTCTCAGGAGGATGTAATAGCCCCAAGGAGCTATTTCATAGAAGTCAAGGGGGCTCCAGCCCAATGCCCTGGCCAATAGTTATCTACCAATCAACGTCATAGAAATAAATGATCTGGTTGTCTATCTCATAGCCGTTGGCAATGTGACCCTGTTTGTCGACAGATTACGGCGGAGTGAATGGAGAGCCAAGAACAGGATGGGTGATAGTTGAACAAGGCGGGAAAAAAATTAAAAGTGGAATCTATTGGAGCAGCACGGTAGCACAGTGGTTACCACTGCTAAATCACCGCACCGGGTTCAATTCCGGCCTTGACTGACTGTGTGGAGTTTGTTCATTCTCCCTGTATCTGCGTGGGTTTCCTCCGGGTGCTCCGGTTTCCTCCCACAGCCCAAAGATGTGCAGGTTAGGTGGATTGGCCGTGCTAAAGCTCCCCTTAGTGCGCAGGGATGTGCAGGTTAGGTTACGGGGTTATGGGGATAGGGCGAGTGGACACGGGCAGAGTGCTCATTCGAAGGACGGTGCAGAATTAATGGGCCGTATCGCCTCCTTGTGGCGATTCTATGATTCTAAGACAAAGAACAAGCAATCAAAACATATTAGTGCCTGGAATCAAAATGTTTGATTTCTGTTTCAAAGATGGTATGATGATATTTCATTGGGACTGCAAGATTTCTCCAGGGCTCATGATTGGGGTAGGATAATAACTAGTGGGATGTGTTGAATTGGATAGGATTAAGTAATTCAGAGTAAAAGGTGGAGATAGAAAATCAGAACAGCAAATGGGATATTGGGTAGAATGTTTAGATTTGGCATTTGAGGTTATAAAGGAGAGGAAAGTCTAGAGGACGCTAGTACATTGATGCACTTTCTCTTGGGAATAACTGTCCTTATCTATGATTTTTATTTCAGAGAGGAAAATTTGTTACTCTGGTCACCACTGGAGCATACGTGAAGAAATAAGCAGAAATTGAGATATTTTGATAAGATCACAAAGAGTTCAAGAATGTGTGGTATGAGACTTGGGAAACTGCCTATGTTTACAGATGAGGTGCGTGTGAAGTAACTAATATGCAGGAGTAATAATATGAGGAGGAAACTGGAATTAAAAAAAAAAAAATTTTTTTAAATGCAATTTACAGATCACCCCACTCATGGGGAAAAGAGAGAGAGAGAAAAAAAAAGAAAAATAATGAGACACGGGGTGAAGGAGTAAGAAAACTGGATCCTTATTTACTTTGAAATGACATTAAATCCACAAAGGAAGCAATGAATTAAATTAACATAGCAACTGGTCAAATTTCATCTTTATACATGATGATTTATGAGCTGAAATTAAAAATGAAATGAAAATCGCTTATTGTCACGAGTAGGCTTCAAATGAAGTTACTGTGAAAAGCCCCTAGTAACCACATTCTGGCGCCTGTCCGGGGAGGCTGGTACGGGAATTGAACCGTGCTGCTGGCCTGCCTGGGTCTGCTTTAAAAGCCAGCGATTTAGCCCAGTGTGCTAAACCAGCCCCAAAGTTGCAATAACACTGGTGAAGCCAGTCCAGTCCCCACACTTACAGAAGAAAACACAGTGAGAGGTAGTTAACGCACAGCAATAGAATTCAATCTCAGCCTCAAGGTAGAGAAACCCATGTCAAACCATTAATTTTAGAAGTTAACACGCAATATTTTACACTGAATTCTGGGACACAAGCTCAGCACATGACGTGGTCTTTGCATTCTATTCAGAATTGACCAGGTAGAAGGAATATATGGCCCTCAGGCAGTGATGTGAGATGTCAAGTTGATCAATTACTGGTACGAATTATCTTTCTCTCTCGCAATTAAAGTTCTCAGTTCGGTTCTCTGGATTCAAAGTTCATTGCCCTCAGAAAAAACATTAAAACATTCAGCCTCCTGCATTAAAATTAGTGCTGTTTAACATGCGGCGATGCTTAAGAGAAGTCACTTTCACACTGTGCAACCATCTTTAACTTTGCAAGTTTAGGAGTAAGTCCTGTTAGTTGAATGTACTGAATAGACTGTGTTATATTAGCAGACAAATCACTTTAAAGCATTGATATGTATTTTATACAGACTTTGTGTTGTTTAAAAGTAAAGCAACTCTTTCCAAGTAACCCAGAGAGGGAGATATCAAAACCAAATTTTATCTCAGCAAGCAGTAACTGAAACAAACTTTAATGAGCGGGATGTTCCCTGAGAGGTCCAGTTATGGGATTATGGGGGGGGGGGGGGGGGGGGGGGGTTGGGGAGGGGGGGTTACGGGTATAGGGTGGATACGTGGGTTTGAGTAGGGTGATCATTGCTCAGCACAACATCGAGGGCCGAAGGGCCTGTTCTGTGCTGTTCTGTTCTATGTTCTATGTCTAGCTGTTAGTAGGTAAGTATAGACAAATATGTGCTTGGTAATAGACTATAAGACATGAGCAGAATTTGGCCACTTGGCCCATCGAGTCTGCTCTGCCATTCAATTATGGCTGATATTTTTCTCAGCCCCATTCTCCTGCCTTCTCCCCATAACCCTTGATCCCCTTATTAATCAAGAACCTATCTATCTCTGTCTTAAAGACACTCAGTGATTTGGCCTCCACAGCCTTCTGCGGCAAAGAGTTCCACAGATTCACCACCCTCTGGCTGAAGAAATTCCTCCTCATCTCTGTTTTAAAGGATCGTCCCTTTAGTCTAAGATGGTGTCCTTTGGTTCTAGTTTTTCTGACGAGTGGAGACATCCTCTCCATGTCCACTCTATCCATTCCTCGCAGTATCCTGTAAGTTTCAATAAGATCCCCCCTCATCCTTCTAAACTCCAATGAGTACAGATCCAGAGTCCGCAACCGTTCCTCATACGACAAGCTCTTCATTCCAGGGATCATTCTTTTGAACTTCCTGTGGACCTTTTCCAAGGCCAGCACATCCTTAGATACAGGGTCCAAAACTGCTCACAATGCTCCAAATGGGGTCTGACCAGAGCCTTATACAGCCTCAGAAGTCCATCCCTGGTCTTGTACTCTAGCCCTCTTGACATGAATGCTAACATTGTATTTGCCTTCCTAACTGCCAACTGAGTCTGCATGTTAACCTTAAGATAATCCTGAACTAGGACTCCAAAGTCCCTTTGAGCTTCTGATTTCTGAAGCATTTCCCCATTAAAAAATTAGTCCATGCCTAAATTCCTCCTTCCAAGCACTTTTCCACATTGTATTTCATCTTTGCCCACTTCTTTGCCCACTCTCCTCGCCTGTCCAAGTCCTTCTTAAGCCCACCTGCTTCTTCAATATTACCTGTTCCACTGCATATCTTTGTATCATCTGCAAACTTAGCAACAGTGCCTTCAGTTCCTTCTTCCAGATCATTTATTATATTGTGAAAAGTTGTGGTCCCAGCACAGACCCCTGAGGCACACCACTAGTCACCGGCTGCCATCCTGAAAAATTCCCCTTTATCCTCACCCTCTGCCTTCTGCCAGTCAGTCAATCCTCTGTCCATGCCAGGATCTTACCCTTAACCCCATGGGCACTTAAACCTATTTAACAGCTTCCTATATGGCACCTTGTCAAAGGCCTTCTGGGAATCTAAATAGATCATGTCCACTGGTTCTCTTTTGTCTAACTTCCTTGTTACCTCCTCGAAGAATTCTAACAGATTTGTCAGACATGACCTCCCCTTGACGAAGCCATGCTGACTCAGTCCTATTTTCTCATGCACTTCCAAGTACTCCACAATCTCATCTTTAATAATGGACTCTAAAGTTTTACCAATGACCAAAGTCAGGCTAACCGACCGATAATTTCCCGTTTTCTACCTCCCTTCCTTCTTAAACACCGGTGTTACATTAGCCATTTTCCAGTCCTCTGGGACCCTTCCTGCTTCCAGTGATTCCTGAAAGATCACCACCAATGCCTCTACAAACTCCCCAGCTATTTCCTCTAGAACCCCGGGGTGTAGTCCATCTGGTCCAGGTGATTTATCGACCGTCAGACCTTTCAGTTTCCCCAGAACCTTCTCCTTAGTAATGGCCATTACACTCACCTCTTCCCCTTGATTCTCCTGGAGTTATGATATCCCACTGGTGTCTTCCACCGTGAAGACTGATGCAAAGTAACTATTCAGTTCCTCTGCCATTTATTTGTTTCCTTGTACTACTTCTCCAGACTCATTTTCCAGTGGTGATATTATAATTAAGTATATATGACAAGAATATGATTGGTTAATTATACTCATTATGTAAACCTGATTATAAATCATGAATGGATATGGATAATTCCTACGCAAAATGTATTCTTTGATTGGTATATGATAATTATTTGGAAGATAAGCAAAAGATATAATTGCTCAGTATTTTCTTTGTTTGGCGAGCTGGCGTGCCACATGGTGGATGCTTAGCTCCCCTGCTAAGGCTTGAATAAAGCTTTTTAGGAACTGGAACTCGAAGAGCTAAGTCATTCACGGAAGATGTCAGAAAGCAGTTCTTCATGCAAAGTGTAGTGGAAACCTAGAACTTTGTCCCTCAAAAAAGGTGCTGAGGGTGGGGCTCAATTGACAATTTCAAAACTGCGATTGAATATTTCTGTTCAGCAAAGTTTTCAGCTAGTGATCGACTTCCGGTTGCGGCTATGCGGAGCTAAGCCGAACGTTCGGCAGCTCCCGCTTTAAAAGGACTTGTGGGCTCTTTTAAGGGCCCCAAACGGCGCTGATTCGACGATTCCCGGTGGATAAAGGGGTCTGGAGCAAAACCCCCCGGGATTTATGGTGCGGACTCGAAGTGGGGCGAGGAGAAAAACGGCAGCAGCTCCCCTGGAAAAGCGGGGGAAGGTGGACAAAATGGCGGCCGGTGGAGCCCCTGAGGAGTGGAGGCAGTGGGCTGAGGAGCAGCAGGCGGCCCTTCTGCGCTATTTCACGGAGCTGAAAGGGGAGTTGTTGGAATCCCTGAAGGTGACGACGAGTAAGCTGCTGGAGACCCAGACAACCCAGGGTGCAGCGATACTCGAGTTGCAGCAGCAGGCCTCTGAGCGCGAGGATGAGGTTTCGGCCCTCGTGGGGAAGGTGGAGATACACGAGGCACTTCATAAAAAGTGGCAAGATCGGTTCGAGGAGATGGAGTTTTGATCGAGGAGGAAGAACTTGCGGATCCTGGGCCTCGAGGAGGGGCTGGAGGGGTCGGACCTGCTGGCCTATGTGGCCATGATGCTGAACTCGCTGGTGGGGGCAGGATCCTTCCATCTGCCCCTGGAGCTGGAGGGGGCCCATAGAGTGCTGGCCAGGCGGCCTAAGGCGAATGAACCCCCACGGGCGGTGCTGGTGCGGTTCCATCGGTTCAGTGACTGGGAGTGTGTTCTGCGATGGGCCAAGAAGGTGAGGAGTAGTAAGTGGGAGAATTCGGTAGTGCGTATCTACCAGGACTGGAGTGCGGAGGTGGCCAAGTGGAGAGCTGGGTTTAACCGGACGAAGGCGGTGCTCCATGGAAAGCAGGTGAAGTTCGGCATGTTGCCACCTGCGCGCCTGTGGGTCACCTACAAGGACCGGCATCACTACTTTGAGTCTCTGGAGGAAGCATGGGCCTTTGTGCAGGCTGAAAAGCTGGACTCGAACTAGAGATTGGGGGCTGTGGGAGTTTTTCTATTCTATTCATGTATCATTGTTTATGCTGTAGCGGGTTATTCTGTTTGTTTTTGTTTTTTCTCTCGCTTTCGGACGATGTGGGTTATGGTTCTGTGTTCTAAGGGGGGTACTGGGGTTTGTGGTTGATCTGTGTCTTTGTTTGTACGGAGTTGGTGGTTGGGTTGGGACTGCGGTTTGGGAGCTGTGTTGGTGGGGTGGGGTGGGGCAGTGTGAAAGTGCGGGCTTTTCTCTGGTTTCCCGCGCTGCGGGACGAGGGGGTGGAGCTGGTGGTGAGGGGCGGGGTTACTAGACCGGGTATCCCGCGCCGAAGCGGTGCCCAGGAGCTGATGCAGGGGAGGAGGGGGGACCTCATATCGGGAGGGGTCGGAGTTAGAGCGGGAGCTGCCGGGGTCAGCAGAAGTCAGCTGGCTCACGGGAATACAGTGGAGGGAGAGTCGCGGCTAGGAGGGGTCCTAGCCTGGGGGGTGGGGGGGGGGGGGAATACTGGGTTGCTGCTGGATTGGCCAGGGAGGAGTTCGGGGCGGTCGGGGTGAGGGTCTATCGCCGTGGGAAATGGGCCGAAGGGGTGATGGCCAGGGGCGAGGGGGGAGGGGGGCGGGGTGCCCCCTGATCCGGTTGATTACGTGGAACGTGAGGGGGTTGAATGGGCCGGTTAAGCGGGCCCGGGTGTTTTCACATCTGAAGTGGCTGAAGGCGGACGTGGCCATGCTCCAGGAGACCCACCTGAAGGTGGCGGACCAGGTCCGTCTGAGGATGGGGTGGGTGGGGCAGGTTTTCCACTCAGGGCTCGACTCGAAGAACCGGTGGGTGGCGATCCTGGTGGGGAAGAGGGTGGCGTTTGAGGCGTCTGAGGTTGTGGCTGATAGTGGCGGCAGATATGTGATGGTGAGCGGTAAGCTGCAGGGGGAGAGGGTGGTGTTGGTTAATGTGTACGCCCCAAATTGGGATGATGCTGGTTTCATGAGGCGTATGTTGGGCCGCATTCCTGGCCTGGAGTTGGGGGGCTTGATCATGGGGGGGGGACTTCAATACAGTGCTGGATCCCCTACTAGATCATTCTAGTTCAAGGACAGGCAGGAGGCCAGCGGCCGGCGGCGGCCAAGGTATTGAGGGGGTTTATGGACCAGATGGGAGGAGTGGACCCCTGGAGGTTCGGGAGACCGAGGGCTCGGGAGTACTCCTTTTTCTCCCATGTGCACAGGGTTTATTCCCGCATTGATTTCTTTGTTTTGAGCAGGGGACTGGTCCTGAGGGTGGAGGAGGCCGAATATTCGGCTATCGCGATTTCGGACCATGCTCCGCATTGGGTGGATCTGGAGATGGGGGAGGTGCGGGACCAGCGCCCGCTTTGGCGTCTGGACGTGGGGTTGTTGGCTGATGAGGAGGTGTATAGGAGGGTCTGTGGATGTATCGAGAGGTACCTCGAGGTCAATGATACTGGGGAGGTCCAGGTGGGGATGGTGTGGGAGGCTCTGAAGGCAGTGATTAGGGGGGAGCTGAGCTCCATCCGAGCCCATAGGGAGAGGGGGGAGAGGGAGAAACTGGTGGAGGTGCTGTTGAGTGTGGATAGGAGATACGCGGAGGCCCCGGAGGAGGGATTGCTGGGGGAACGGCGTAGCTTGCAGGCCAAGTTTGACTTATTGACCACCAGAAAGGCGGAGACACAGTGGAGGAAGGCGCAGGGAGCGGTCTATGAGTATGGAGAGAAGGCGAGCAGGATGCTGGCGCATCAGCTGTGTAAGCGGGACGTGGCTAGGGAGATTGGTGGAGTGAAGGATAGAGATGGGAATGTGGTGCGGCAGGGGGCAGAGGTCAATGAGGTCTTTAGGGACTTCTATAGGGAACTGTACCGGTCGGAGCCGCCGGCGGTGGGAGGGGGAATGGAGAATTTTTTGGACTGGCTCCGATTTCCAAGGGTGCAGGAGGAGCAGGTGGAGGGACTGGGGGCGCCGATCGAGTTGGAGGAGCTGGTCAGTGGGATTGGCCACATGCAGTCGGGGAAGGCGCCAGGACCGGATGGGTTCCCGGTTGAATTGTATAAGAAATATGCGGACCTGCTGGGCCCCCTGTTGGTCAGGATCTTTAACGAGGCATGGGAGGGGAGTGTTCTGCCCACAACGATGTCTCGGGCACTAATCTCCCTGATCCTGAAGCGTGATAAGGACCTCTTGCAGTGCGGTTCATACAGGCCGATTTCACTGCTGAATGTAGACGCCAAGTTGCTGACGAAGATCTTGGCCACTAGAATAGAGGACTGCGTGCCGGGGGTGATACATGAAGATCAGACGGGTTTTGTGAAGGGGAGGCAGCTGAACACTAACGTGCGAAGGCTGCTAAATGTGATAATGACGCCGGCAGCAGAAGGAGAGGCGGAGATTGTGGTGGCATTGGATGCGGAGAAGGCAAGGGTTGACAGGGTTGAGTGGGGGTACTTGTGGGAAGTGTTGGAGAGGTTCGGGTTTGGGGTGGGGTTTATTAAATGGGTGAGGTTGCTGTACGAGGCCCCGATGGCGAGTGTAGCGACAAATGGGAGGAGGTCCGAGTACTTCAGGCTCCACCGTGGGACAAGGCAGGGGTGCCCCTGTCCCCCTTGCTTTTTGTGCTGGCAATAGAGCCTCTTGCCATGGCTCTCAGGGAGTCGAGGGGGTGGAGGAGTTTGGTGCGAGGTGGGGAGGAGCACCGAGTGTCGCTGTATGCGGATGACTTGCTGTTGTATGTAGCAGACCCGGTGGGGGGAATGCCGGAGGTGATGGAGATTCTTGCTGAGTTCGGGAGTTTCTCGGGATATAAATTGAACCTGGGCAAGAGTGAGCTGTTTGTCGTACACCGGGAGATCAGGAGGAGGGGATTGGTAGGCTCCCGCTAAAGAGGGCAGTGAGGAGGTTTAGGTACCTGGGGGTTCAGGTGGCTAGGAGCTGGGGAGCTCTGCACAAGCTCAATTTTACTAGGTTGGTGGAGCAGATGGAGGAGGAGTTCAAAAGGTGGGACATGCTGCCGTTGTCGTTGGCGGGTAGAGTACAGTCCGTTAAAATGACGGTGCTCCCGAGGTTTTTGTTTTTGTTTCAGTGTCTCCCCATTTTTGTTCCAAGGGCCTTTTTTAGGAGGGTGAACAGCAGCATTCTGGGATTTGTTTGGGCGCATGGGACTCCGAGGGTACGGATGGTCTTTTTGGAGCAGGGTAGGGATAGAGGGGGGCTGGCGCTGCCCAACCTCTCTGGGTACTATTGGGCAGCTAATGTCTCGATGGTACGTAAGTGGGTAATGGATGGGGAGGGGGCAGCATGGAAACAAATGGAGATGGCGTCCTGTGGCGGCACGAGCCTGAAGGCACTGGTAACGGTTCCGTTGCTGCTCCCTCCAACGAGGTACACCACGAGCCCGGTGGTGGCGGCTACCCTCAAAATTTGGGGGCAGTGGAGGCGACACAGGGGGGAAGTGGGGGGCTCGGTGGAGGCCCCGCTGCGGGGGAACCACCGGTTTGTCCCAGGAAACATGGATGGCGGGTTCCTGGGGTGGCACAGGGCGGTTATCAGGAAGTTGGGTGACCTGTTTATTGACGGGAGGTTCGCGAGCCTTGATGAACTGGAGGAGAAGTTTGAGCTCCCCCCGGGGAAAATGTTCAGGTACCTTAAGGTCAAGGCATTTGCTGGGCGACAGGTGGAGGGATTCCCTTTGCTGCTCCCACGGGGTGTAAGGGATAGGGTGCTTTCGGGGGGTGTGGGCCGGGGATGGGAAGGTGCCTGACATCTACCAGGTAATGCAGGAGGTGGGGGAGGCGTCGGTAGAGGAGCTGAAGGCTAAGTGGGAGGTGGAGCTGGGGGAGCAGATTGAGGAGGGGACATGGGCGGACGCCCTGGAAAGGGTGAACTCTTCCTCTTCATGTGCGACGCTTAGTCTCATCCAGCTCAAGGTGCTGCACTGGGCCCACATGTCCGGATCTAGGATGGGTAGGTTCTTTGGGGGCGAAAAGAGGTGCGTCAGGTGTTCGGGGAGTCCAGAGAACCATGCCCATATGTTCTGGGCATGCCCGGCACTGGAGGAGTTCTGGAAGGGGGTGGCGGGGACGGTCGAGGGTGGTGGGATCCAGGGTCAAGCCAGGCTGGGGACTCGCGATATTTGGGGTTGGGGTGGAGCTGGGAGTGCAGGAGGCGGAAGAGGCCGATGTCTTGGCCTTTGCGTCTAGTAGCCCGGCGGAGGATCTTGCTGCAGTGGAAAGATGCGAGACCTCCGAGTGTGGAGACCTGGATTAACGACATGGCGGGATTCATTAAGTTGGAGAGGGTTAAGTTCGCCCTGAGGGGGTCGGTACAAGGGTTCTTTAGGAGGTGGCAGCCTTTCCTTGACTTTCTGGCTCAACGATAAGGTACTAGGTCAGCAGCAGCAGCAACCCGGGGGGGAGGTGGGGAGGGGGGGGGGGGGGGTTTAGGAGGATAGTGTTTAAGTTAATTTGCTTATTGTTAATTTATTCTGTTGTTTATTGGGGTTGGGGGGGGGGTGGGGGGTTTGTTATATGCGTTGTTACGGGTGCCGGGGGGTGTTTATTATTCTTATTGTTATTGTTATTATTGTTTTGTTGATATATATTTTTCAAAAAATTCCAATAAAAATTATTTTAAAAAAAAAAGTTTTCAACTAGTTAAAAAAAAACATGTACTTGGATGCTGTTAAAATGCAAGTCAGCAGTGATCTAATTGAATGGTGGAACAAATCCAAGGGTTGAATGGACTCCTCCTGTACCTACAATGGACTGAATAGCTTCCTTCAAAAGCAGACCTGTGACAATGCAAAATGCCGTCATACCATATCCGAGATAGTTCTGGTCCCACAGTATCTTCTATCCACAGGTCAGCACTTGGCCACTTCGCGTTATCACACTGAAAGCTCAGCTATCAAATGTGGATGCAGGATTATTTCTCTGAATGGAAAAGGATTCAGGAACCGCGTGTGAAAATAAATCTACTTATTTGTCTTTTCAGTTGAAGGAAAGTGAGTTAGTGGGTTTCATTTCCTGCCTCTCTACTTTTAAGCGCATTAAATTGTTCTGCTTTAAAATGAGCATTTGGATTAATGGTCGAGCATCCCTTTTGAATTAACCCGCACAGAACATTTCAGAGAATGCATTAATGGCTGCTAAACATAGCCAGAGTTGGCGTTAAGCTCATTGCAGGTTTGAGAATTTGCAGCATACGTGTCACAATAGATTAGCCGCTCAATCGAGTGGTGTACTGTATTTTAATAGGCAACAGAATGAGCTGCGGAATGTCTTTACGATTTTAAGTGGGTTTGATTGAGTCAATGCAGAGGAGAGAAACACTTGCATTAAATATTTCGCCATTCACAGTCGCAGGGTGCCCCAAAGCACTTTACAGCCAATGAAGGAATTTTTGAAGTGTAGTGACTACGGTAATGTAGGAAATACAACAGCAATTTACACACAGCAAGATCCCAACAAATAGCAATGTGATATGATTTAATCATTTGAGGTTTTTTTTGGCAATGTTGATTGGGGGAATAAGACCATAAGACATCGGAGCTGAATTAGGCCACTCGGCCCATCGAGTCTGCTCCGCCATTCAATCATGGCTGATATTTTTCTCATCCCCATTCTCCTGCCTTCTCTCCATAACCCCTGATCCCCTTATTAATCAAGAACCTATCTATCTTTCTCTTAAGTGACTCAGTTATTTGGCCTCCACAACCTTCTGCGGTTCTACAGATTCACCACCCAGTGGCTGAAGAAATTCCTCCTCATCTCTGTTTAAAGGATCGTCCCTTTAGTCTGAGATTATGTCCTCTGGTTCTAGTTTTTCCTACAAGTGGAAACATCCTCTCCACGTCCACTCTATCCAGGCCTCGCAGTATCCTGTAAGTTTCAATAAGATCCCCCTTCATCCTTCTAAACTCCAATGAATACAGACCCAGAGTCCTCAACCATTCCTCATACGACAAACTCTTCATTCCAGGGACGATTCATGTGAACCTCCTCTGGACCCTTTCCAAGGTCAGCACATCCTTCCTTAGATACAGGGCCCAAAACTGCTGACAATACTCCAAATGGGGTCTGACCAGAGCCTTATACAGCCTACAGCCTCGGATGTGCATCCCTGGTCTTGTATTCTAGCCCTCTCGACATGAATACTAACATTGCATTTGCCATTCTAACTGCCAACTGAACCTGTACGTTGACCTTAAAAGAAAGTTGAACAATGACTCCCAAGTCCCTTTTTGCTTCTGGTTTCCTAAGCATTATAAGGACCCCCCCGCCCCCCCCCCCCCCCCCCCCCCCCCCCGCCATGAGAGACTACCAGGGGAACATTTATGTCCCCCTGAGAGATGAGAGAGCCCAGGGTTAATATCCCACCTGGGACCCCACACCTCTAACAATGCAGGACCCCCTCAGTGATGCAGTGAAGTGTCAGCCTAGATTTGGTACCATTGGTGTCTCTGGGGTAAGACTTAACCATACAACCTCCTGGCTCAGGGACGAGAGTGCTACGCACTAAGCCACAGCTGGCCCAGCGGAAAACGTGTCTCCTCTTGTGAGGGAGCTCCAAACGAAGGACCATAAATAAATCACCAGTAGTGAGAGTCGCTGATGTAAGTGCACACACTTATCAGCCTTCCCGAACAGGCGGCGAAATGTGGCGACTAGGGGCTTTTCACAGTAACTTCATTTGAAGCCTACTTGTGACAATAAGCGATTTTCATTTCATTTTTCATTTCACACTGTGCGTGTTAAACATTAAGAAGAGTTTGTTGTGACTCAGACAGAGCCCGATGTTGACATGTTTCTTCCTTCACTGATTTTATCTCAAATCGTCACAGCGTCTGACGCAATCACTCCTTTGATCCAAATGCTGACATTTCAGCATCTGATTCTAATCTGCCCCGAGGAGCTGCCAATTAAAAACTTGTGGAAAATGTAAGGATGCGTACTCAGTGGAAGTCACTCTGACTGTCCTCACACAAAATCTTCAATGCATTGAGTCACAATGACAGTTTTTACTATTTCTGTGCATGACGCAGGCAATTAAAATAGAGACAATTAACTTCTTCATATGTTAAATCGGAAGTCATGGCCAAACTTCATTAAACACTAGTTTAACCCCAACTGCAGCCTGGTGTCCAACCTAGGAGATGGCACTTTAGGTGTCCAACCCAGGAGATGGCACCTTAGGTGTCCAACCCAGGAGATGGCACCTCAGGTGTACAACCCAGGAGATGGCACTTTAGGTGTCCAACCCAGGAGATGGCACCTTAGGTGTCCAACCCAGGAGATGGCACTTTCGGACGGAGGTGAAGGCTTTAGAGGGGCTGCAGGAAAGATTTCCAGGAATGGTTCCGGGGGGGATGGACTTCAGTTCCGTGGATAGCTTGGAGAAGGTGGGACTGTTCTCCCGAGAGGAGAGAAGGTTGAGAGAAGATTTGATAGAGATGTTCAGAAATCATGAAGGGTGTTATTCATAGAATTTACAGTGCAGAAGGAGGCCATTCGGCCCATCGAGTATGCACCGGCTCTTGGAAAGAGCACCCTACCCAAGGTCAACACCTCCACCCTATCCCCATAACCCAGTAACCCCACCCAACACTAAGGGCAATTTTGGACACTAAGGGCAATTTATCATGGCCAATCCACCTAACCTGCACATCTTTGGACTGTGGGAGGAAACCGGAGCACCCGGAGGAAACCCACGCAGACACGGGGAGAACGTGCAGACCCCGCACAGACAGTGACCCAGGCCGGAATTGAACCTGGGACCCTGGAGCTGTGAAGCGATTGTTCTATCCACAATGCTACCGTGCTGCCCACAAAAGTAGGACAAGAGTAGATCAGGAGAAACTGTTCTCACTGATGGAAGGGCCATGAACTGAGGGGTACAGATTTGAAGTGAACTAAAGGTGACATAAAGTCTTTTTACACGGTGAGTGGCTAGAACCTAGAGAGTGTGATGGAGAAGATTCAAAAGGGGATTGAATAAACATTTGAAGGCAAAGAATTTGCAGCAGCATGGGGAAAATAATACCCTCTAAAGTCACACAGCAAACAAACCCAAGGTGTCTGTGCAAGAATCTCTTCTGTCACCAAAGAGACTCCATGCTCTGTCCAAGGGAATATATTTAAATACTCTGAACAAGCTATGCTCTGGATCACCTGCATCATTACAGGCATGGCACTGGATACATCAACCGACTAAAAACAAGTAAGCCTGGTGTTCAGCGACCCCAAAGACTGTTTCTGCAACTGTTTTTGAATGTCCGGGCCACCCTTTCCGCGAGCCCCTTCGAAGCCGGGTGATACCGGCCTGTCCAGATGTGTTGTACCCCATTGGCCTTCAGAAACCCCCGAGAGCTTTTCGCCCGTAAAAGGTGTGACTAGCACCTCGGGTATGCCATGGGTACAGAAAGACAAACGCAGCTTCTCAATCGTTGCCCTGGAGGTGGCTGCCCCCCAGCGTGGGGACCTCCAGCCATGAACATCAGAACCCCAAGCGGGCCGGCAAAATCGGTATGCAACCGCGCCCATGGCTGCCTAGGCCAATCCCAAGGGTGGAGAGGCGCGGCAGGCAGGAGCTTCTGGCGCTCCTGACAGGGCCAATTGTTCAATGTCACCATTCAGGCCTGGCCACCAAATGTAGCTGAGCACGAACGTTTGCATATTGGGCACAGCCGGGCTCCCATTGTGGAGATATTGCAAGATCAAACCTTGGCCCTTTTCTGGAATGACGACACGCATACCTCAAATCAGCACACCATCCTCCACACTAAATTCGGACATCTTAGATGTGAAGCCCGCGAGCTGTCTATGCTGGCCACCATTCAACACAAAATGACGAACTTTGGAAAGAACCGGATCCGTTTGGGCCCACTCACGGATCCGAGATGCAGCGACTGGCAAGTCCATAAAGTCCACATGTGGACTTAACAATGTGAGTCTTTGGACTGTGGGAGGAAACCGGAGCACCCGGAGTAAACCCACGCACTCACGGGGAGGATGTGCAGACTCCGCACAGTGACCCAAGCCGGAATCGAACCTGGCACCCTGGAGCTGTGAAGCCATTGTGCTATCCACTATGCTACCGTGCAGCAGTTACGGGAGGGAAGGAAAGGGAATGGCACTCGGTGAGTTGCTCATTCGGACAGCCAGTGCAGACACAATGGGCTGAATGGCCAACTTTGGCCCCATAACAATTTTGTGATCCTGTCATTCAAAATTCAATTCTGTTTTGAAAGTTACGATTGAATTGGCTTCCATCATCCTTTCCGGCAATGTATCCCAGGTTAACTGTCTCAAACCTGCCCTCTGGTTATTGACCCTCTTGTCAATGTGAATAGTTTCTGCTTCATTGATCTATCAAACCACTTGTTCAGTTTAAATGCCACAAGTAAATCTTCCCTTAACATTTCCTACTCTAAGGAGCACAATCCCAGATTCACTAACTGAAGTCTCTCATGCAGATCATTCTGGTAAATTTCTTCTACATCCTCTTCACAAATTTGACATCCTCGTAATGTGCCCTGTCCAGAATTAAGCAGAATACTCTGGGTAACCGGTGTTTTCATTCACATATTATGCCTGTACCACTGCCAAACTACCCAACTGTGGGTCACCTAGTGTGGCTCACTGTTAGATTCCTGCCCAGCTGCTTGGTGATGTTTTTGAGTGGATCATCCAACCTTTATAAAACCTGCTTCTCCCCATTGCCTCAGGTGGCCTCTGTAATTGGGTGGATTGTAAGGGACTGCTGCTTGTCATCATCTGGAAGTGTTGCGCTAGTTTTGCAGGAGAAACATGCGCTCAGTTCCCCTGCGTTAATGTCTATACCAAGCAGCAGCACTTTAAATTCTACTGCTCCAACAGATTAAGCCAGCAACCAGCCTAGAGCCTAGAGCAGTGTTTTCCAAACTTTTTTCTGGGACCCATTTTTGTCAACTGGCCGACTTTCATGACTCCATGTTCACTTACGTTGAATGCAAAAGGGAAGCCTGACTGGCCCTCACAAGCTCACTCCAATCAGGTTCATAGGAGGAGAGGGCGATGTGAATGTCAGGTGCCGAGTTAAGCCAGTTCCTTTGTGCCGTCTTCATCTTTATGAGAACCGAAAATCCATCCTCACACATGTAGAACATCGTGAAGGGCAATAGCAACAAAATGCTTGTTTTACTCAGTACTGGATTCTCCTGGGAGATGTTGCTCCAGAATTCTGACAGCCTCATGGACTTTCGGTGTGTTTTTAATATGCTGTACAGATCAGGTACAGCAGCATGGCCTTATCATTTGAAGTCAGCTGTAAGTTGATAACTGACTCTGGGGTCTCAACCTCAAAAAGACATTTTTCACCCACCACTTCCCTTTCAAAATCTGCAACTTCTCCTCTCATTTGCCAGTACTTCCCTACGTATAACACACATGGACTTTACATCCTTATCTGTATTGGCACAATTGACAAAACCATACCTCAACAAATCATTTTATACTGCTCTGCTAAGTTTAGTTTCTTCTTTGTCGGCTGTTAGTCAAATGTCCTGGAGCTCTGTACAGAGCAACCACGAGCACTGCACTGTGTTGCCCTGGATTCTCCTGAGCAGCTCTCTCCAACAAATTTAAATGTGAGATCCTGGCCAGTAGGTACTCTGCCTATTTGTGTCTCTGGCCATCCTTTACTTGTAAGAAAATGATTCATCTTCACAGTCCTCTTGCCTTACTTGCTACCAGCTAGAAAATGGAAGAAACTGTCCTCCGGCATTTGCCACCAAAAGGATGTTACATACAGGGCACTGGATGTCAAGGGCACCATGTGGGGCATGTGACCTGCTCACTGCTGCCACTTCTGGCCGGAGGACTGCTCATAGCCTCACTCCCTTCTCGTTTAAAGGCCAGCAATGGTCGCCGTTGTGAACAAAAATGCCGGGAGTGGCCGTTGGATGCTTCTCCCGCAACCGGGATCACCTTGGGAATGCCGCGACTGATCACCCTATGATCCTTCCAACACCCGCGGATCGCGACCCGCACTTTGAAAATCCCTGGTCTCGAAGATCACTGAATTAAACAGATTTTTGATCGACGCGAGAGTTGCTATGGGGAACAGGCAGGAAAGTGGAGCTGAGGCCACAGTCAGGTCAGACATGATCTTACTGTATGGTGTAGCAGGCTCCAAGGGCCAAATGTTCCTATTCCTCATGGTCTTATGGTCTTACCTACTGGGCAAAACATTTCCCCTGTGCCTGTAGCCAAATCAAATGCTGATGGGGGATGGGGCCGGGGGTTGGGGGGGGGGGAGAGCGGAGGGGTGGGCAGGGTGGGGGGGGGGGGGGTGAGAGGGTAGAGGGGCAGAGTTTAGGATGAAAGGATAAAATTCAACATAACCGAACCCTTCAGTCACAGGTGCAGGTGCGACCCTGCTCTGGGATTAAGCAGCCTAATCTTCTGCTGCAATCTCAACATTTAGTAAATGCAATTTAATTGCTTCAAATTTGATTGAGCTTCTGAAGTTTCTAACCATAGCCACTGTGGGCCGTTGTCTGAGCTGCATTATCTCACTCCTATCGCAGTTTCCTGCTACATTCTCTCTCATATCTGCTCACATTATGAGCCTGTGTTGCCATTTCGCACCGGAGACGCCAATAATGTTGCTCTTTTTAATTGGATACTGACATGACAGTTATTAATGATGATATTGCTTTTCAGAGTCGCCAGGTATCAAATGATACCACCAGAAGGCTTTACCGGATATTGATCAAAGACCAAACAACCAGTCGGTTAGTTCATGTTCAAAGATAGTTTATTTACACACAAGAATTACTTTGACATGCAACATAAAACACTACAAGCTAAATTACACCTAACAACTACAACAACCTGTACTTAACTTCAGGGCACCTGGCTTCATGCAGAGGAACAAGGCCTTTGTTCCGATCTTGCGTGGCTGGGTCTGGAGAAGTGTCTTCGTTTCTGCTGGGCTCATCCGTCTGGTAGCGATTGTTGGTCTTGAACTTGTCTTTTGGTCACGATGTTACACTTGGTTTTAGGCGTAGGTCGGGGCCAAAAGAGACCGAGCGCCAGGGCCAAGAGAGACTGAACACATGGCAGTGTCTCTCTTTATCCTTCTGGGGTTTCGCGCTTTTGAGCGGTCCTTAACTTTAGACACTATAATTCGGCAGGCTTCGATTACTGCCTTCGATTTTGGCAATAAAAGGGCATGTCCTGAGTGGTCATTGACCTTGGCTTTTTGGGCTTCCTGAGCAAAGGGAGTGGCGCCGATGAGTCTGTTTCTGTATCTGTTGCCTGAGTACAGTTCTTTTGTTCTGGGGAGATGGGCCATTAGAATGCAAAGGAGCTGGGGGTTTCGATAGCGTCTAGTTATCTGAGTTGCCAATATACGTAAGCTCTGAGCACCTGAGTCCTGGGTTGACCATATTTCCTATGGTCCTTTGCATATTTCCCGGGATCCTTAGTAAGTGGCCATCCCAGATGGCTGGCACCTGTCAAGAAAAGCAATTGTTTGTGGCTGGATTTCCGATGACTGGCTGCTGTTATCTCATCCCTGTTGATAAATGTCATTGCCGTTTGCATTTTCATTCATTTATCATTTCCTCCTTTCAAAAAATAAAGCACTGCGCTGAAGCCCACATGGTGATAGCTAATCCTAAAGAGGGGGAGAGGGGAAGAGACAAAAAATTCCACATCTGTGCTATTTTTGGCTTAACACGACAAGGTTGCTAGGCGATGGGACAATAAAAGGATTGAGTCAGAGGTGAGTCAGACGTGACCCATGCTCTGCAACAACCATTGGTGTTAAAAATGGAGTGAATCGAATAATTCGCAGTCATCGAGGGATTCATTCTGCTTTAACGTGTGGGCAGCTCTTACAGCGAACTGCAAAATCAGCTAATGTGGTCTGTTTGCTACCCTGATTCATCTTTATGGAACTAATTAAGGAGCGCGGTGTAGAAGAGTGAGGCTGCAAAATTTATTTTCCAAGGGAGGCTCTTAGTCAGAGACACTTAAAACCCACCCACCTTCCCTGGACCAACCTAATTAGCCCGAGCTGCTGTTGTGCCAATTATACACAAGAGGCATTATCTTAAGCCATGACTTCAAGGCACACACACTGCTCTGGTTTGGTGGGACATTAACATTCCTTCATTGTCACTGGGTCAAAATCCTAATATTTCTACAGTCGTTGAAGAATGAGGGTCTACCCCACTTCCTCAGGTAACTGAAGGATGGACAATGGATGTACCCCTTGCCAGTTTTGACCCGATCCAGAGAACATGTATAGAGCAACCACGGCCAGCATTTATATGGCAACATTAATGTCCTAAAGTATCCCAGGGGACTTCACGGAAGCGAGGGTAGGGGGTAGTGGAAGGGTGCTGGCAGTTATCAAATGGAATTTGACAGTCAGCCACAAATGGTGACCAAACGTTTGATCAAAGAGGTTTCAAGATTTCAAGGTTTTTCCCAGGTGAGCACATCACCAAAAATCTGTCCTGGTCCACCCATGTCGATGCTACCATCGAGAAAGCACAACAGTGCCTATACTTCCTTAGGAAACTAAGGAAATATGGCATATCCACGTTGACTCTTACCAACTTTTACAGATGCACCATAGAAAGCATCTATTTGGCTGTATCACAGCCTGGTATGGCAACTGATCGGCCCAAGACCGTAAGAAACTTCAGAGAGTTGTGAACACAGCCCAGTCTATCACATGAACCTGCCTCCCATCCATTGACTCCATCTACACCTCCTGCTGCCTGGGGAAAGCGGGCAGCAGAATCAAAGACCCCTCCCACCCGGCTTACTCACTCTCCCAACTTCTTACATCGGGCAGGAGATACAAAAGTCTGAGAACACGCACAAACAGATTCAAAAACAGCTTCTTCCCCACTGTTACCAGACTCCTAAACGACACTCTTATGGACTGACCTGATTAATACTACACCCCTGTCTGCTTCACCCGATGCCGGTGTCTATGTATTTACATCATGTACCTTGTGTTGCCCTATTCTGTATTTTCTTTTTATGTACTAAATGACCTGTCTGAGCTGCACACAGAAAAACACTTTTCACTGTATCTCAGTACACGTGACAATAAACAAATCCAATCCAATCCAATCCAAGGAGCATCTTAAATGAGGAGAGATTTAAGGAGGGAATCCCAGACGCTGGGCCCAAGCATCTGGATACATATGGCCGGCAATGGTGGAGCAAAGGAAAATTGGGAATGTGCAAGAGAGGCCAGAATTGGGAGGGGGAAGAGATCTTGATGGGCTGTCGGGCTGGGAGAAGCAGCAGAGATAGAATAGGCGAGCAAGGCCGCAGATGAATTCAACCACCTAGATGACGACTTTAAAATCAACGCTTTGCTAGACCAGAGACCGCTCTAAGTGCCAATGCCTTCTGCCAGCTGACCCAGCAGCTCCCCCCCCCCCCCCCCCCCCCCCCCCCCGCCCTGCAAAACACATTTTATTGCTGGAGGCCTCACTCTGAGAACGGGAGCAGAAGAAGCAAATTTATTTTGCAGGTTGCAGATTGTGAAGCGCTTTTGAAGATTAAACCGCTTCAGCCAGTCAATGAGCCTTGTTCTCGATGTTACAGAAAGGCAAACAATTATATCACTTACAGGCTGCTTGCCAATGAGAATTCCCACACAGCCAATCATCAGTGACATTAATATCAAACCATGCTAATGCTTCCAAAGATGACATCAGGAAAGACGAGCCAACAGCAGACCTAGCCAGTCATTAGATTTATTTGATTCACTCGCAGGACGTGGATGTCCCTGGCAAGGTCATTGAGCATCCCTAACTGCCCTTCGGAGGCTGCAGCTGAGTTGATTTCTTGACAACTGAGGGGCTTGCTCGATCACTTCAGGGAGAAATTAAGAGCCAACCACATTGCATTGAGTTTGAGTCGCGTGTAGGCCAGACCAGGTCAGGAATGGCAGATTTCCTTCCCTCAATTCTGGAGAAGGGGCGTCGTTTGTTCCATACACCCTAAAGACTCAGGAGGGAGGAAGTTGGGTGAAGTATGGACCCTCGGAGCCGATACCCAAAATGGTGCAAAGAACGGGCGCCATGGAAGCTACTGATGAAGACCGTGAGATTGGGAACTCGTATGAGGAAGGATTCCAAGAGTATTAATGAACCAGGCGGGTTTTTATGATAAACGGGAAGTTTTATGGTGACCATGACTGAGGTTAGTTTTTTGCTTCAGATTTATCGAACTGTGTCCAGTGGTTTTTCAAAAATATTTTTTATTCTTCTCCTTTTTCACATTTTCTCCCAGATTTACTCCCAACAATAAACAATAATCAGTAACGAATGTAATGTCAATCCCCATATCAATAACAACCATCCCATCCTCCCACCAAACCCCAGACATTAGCCCGCATGTTAACATAAACAAATGACAAAAAGGTATCAGGAATCACCCATAGTCACCATTAACACACACAGTCCCCCTCCCCCCAACTCCCAACCCCCCTAATGTTCGATGTGTTCCAATTCTCGAAAGTGCATAATGAATAACGTCCATGAGATTGTAGAACCCTTCCATCCTTCCCCTCAGTTCAAATTTGACCTTTTCAAACTTCAAGAATTCCAACAGGTCCCCCCCCCGCCACGCCAGGGCACAGGGTGGAGAGGTCGATCTCCATCCTAACAGAATCCGCTTTCAGGCGATCAACGAGGCGAAGGCTACAACATCTGCCTCGGCGCCCGTTTCCAACCCCAGCTGATCCGACACCCCGAATATGGCCTCCCGAGGACCCGGATCCAGTTTGACGTGCACCACTTTAGAAATTACCCTGAACACCTCCTTCCAGTAATCCTCCAGCTTTGGACAGGACCAAAACATATGAACGTGGTTTGCGTTCTTTTAGTGTCCTAATTCCTTTCTCCTCCCATCTCTGAAAATTTCCATCCCACTTCCCTGGCTCAAATCTATGATTCCCCTGAATCGGCCTTTTCCTTGACCCTGCCCCCAACCCTGCCCCCAACCCCAAGTGCTGTCGAAACTGCCTCCAAATTCTCAACAAAACTATTACTACCGGACTCCCTGAGTATCTCCCCGGGGCCGTCGGAAGCGGCGCTATCACTAGCGCCTTCAATCCCGACCCCCTGCACAAACTCTCCTCCATTCTGAACCATTGGGAGTCAACCCCTCTGACCCAGCTCCGTACCTTCTCCACATTCGCCACCCAGTAATAATACATCAGGTTCGGAAGACCCAAACTCCCTGCCTAACTGTGTCCAGTGTTTGATCTACAGGCCAGATAATCAGCTTCTGAAGCAGATCCACTTTTCACAACTTTTGGGCAGCACCTGATCTCAAGGCGGACAGAGAAAACGTCATAAGAATGCTGAGGGCCTCATTAAAAAGGGACAGATTGACATTGGTGCATGGGCAGAAGTTGTTGTGAACCTTGCTTGCTTCTTAAAATGTATTCTTTCACGGGAATCACAGGCTAGGTCAGCATTTATTGCCCATCCCCAATTACCCTTGAGAAGATGGTGGTGAGTCCCCTTCTTGAATCGCTGCAGTCCATGTGGTGTAGGTACACCCGCAGTGCTGTTAGGGAAGTGCGTTCTAGGATTTTGACCCAGCAACAGTGAAGGAATGCCGATATATTTTCAAGTCAGGATGGTGAGACATGGGTGTCCTAGTGCATGAGTCGTAAAAAGTTGGTTTGCAGGTGCAACAGGTGATTGCGAAGGCGAATGGAGTTTTGTCCTTCATTGCCAGGGTCCTGAACCTCAATAAAGGTAACTATGATGGCATGAGGACAGCAGACAGGCAATGATAGGCATTCAAGGAATGAATAGGTGAACTCCAAAAGTTGTTTATTGCTATTTAGTGCAAGAGTAAAAAGAGAACTGTGGCCAAACCATGGCTTCCTAGGGAAATTAGAGATAGTATTAGATTCAAAGAAGAGAACATAGAACATAGAACAGTACAGCACAGAACAGGCCCTTTGGCCCTCGATGTTGTGCCGAGCAATGATCACCCTACTCAAACCCACGTATCCACCCTATACCCGTAACCCAAAAATCCCCCCATTAACCTTACACTACGGGCAATTTAGCATGGCCAATCCACCTAACCCGCACATCTTTGGACTGTGGGAGGAAACCGGAGGAAACCCACGCACACACGGGGAGGACGTGCAGACTCCACACAGACAGTGACCCAGCCGGGAATCGAACCTGGGACCCTGGAGCTGTGAAGCATTTGTGCTAACCACCATGCTACCATGCTGCCCCTCCAGGGTACACATTAGCATGAAAAGGCAATAGACCTGAGGATTCGGAACAGTTTAAAATTCAGCAAAGGCGAACCAAGGGGCTGACTAAGAAGGGCAAAATACAATATTAAAATAAACTCGCGGGGAACATAAAAACTGATTATAAAAGTTTCTACAGGTGTGTAAAGAGAGAAAGATTGATTAAAACTAATGTAGGCTCTTTACAGTCAGAAACGGGGGTATTCATAACAGAGATCACCACTGACGGGTGAAAGCAGAACTAGGGGACATAGCCTCAAAATAAGGGGAAGTAGATTTAGGACTGAGTTTAGGAGGAACTTCTTCACCCAAAGGGTTGTGAATCTATGGAATTCCTTGCCCAGTGAAGCAGTTGAGGCTCCTTCATTAAATGTTTTTAAGGTAAAGATAGATCGTTTTTTGAAGAATAAAGGGATTAAGGGTTATGGGGCGCGATTCTCCGCAAATGCGGAGAGTCGTGAAGGCTGCCGTGAAACTGGCCAACTTCGCTAAGCCTGCGCGCCAAGGGTAACGCTGGCTGACGCGGACGATGACGTCAGCCGCGCATGCGCGGATTGGACGGCTCCAACCCGCACATGCGCGGGTGACGTCATCATGCATATGCCTGAAACCCGCGCATGCGCGGGCCGTTATGCCCCTCAGCCGCCCCGCGGACTGATTCAGCAGGGCGGCAGAGGAACAAAGAGTGCGCGGGATTCGGACCCGCTGCCCGCGATTGGTGGGCACCGATCGCGGGCCCATGCCACCCTTGGCACAGCCGTGATGCGGCCGTGCCAATCGGTGCCATGGTTCTCGAGAATGGCACTTTGTGGCCGTTTTCACAAACTGTGAGAGCAGGTGTGTTGGAGTTTGTGAAAACGGCCGTAAAGGCCTGGGAAATCGGCCCATCGGATAGGGTAGAATCGCTGCTCGCCGTAAAAAAACGGCGAGCAGCGATTTGTGTCGTGGGGAGGCCGTGGGGGGGGGGGGGGGGAGAATAGCGGGAGGTCGGGAAAAATGTCGGGAAGGCCCTCCCGCTATTCTCTGACCCGTCGTGGGGGGCGGAGAATCGCGCCCGCGGTGTTCGGGCCGGAAAGTGGAGCTGAGTCCACAAAAGATCAGCCATGATCTCATTGAATGGCGGAGCAGGGTCGAGGGGCCAGATGGCCTACTCCTGCTCCTAGTTCTTATGTTCTTATGTTCTTATAAATGGCTGAGGAACTAAATTCATACTTCACAAGGAACTCATGAATAATGTACCGGAAGTTCTAAAAAACACAAGTTTTAGTGAGGAGTTGAAGGAAATTAATATGAGAAAATAAATGGTTTGGGGGAACTTAATGGGATTGAAGGTGGACAAATCTCCAGGGCCTGACAATCTTCATCCTAGAGTACTTCAGGAAGTAGCCCTAGAAATAGTGGGGGTCATTCTCCAAAATTCTTTGGACTCTGGAATGGTTCCTACAGATTGGAGGTAGTGAATGTAACCCTGCTTTTCAAAAAGGGAGGTAGAGAGAAAACAGGGAACTATAGACCAGTGAGCCTAACGTCGGTAGTGGGGAAGTTGCCAGACTCCATTATCAATGATTTCAATGCACAGCATTTGGAAAGCAGTGTATAATCAGACAAAGTTAGCATGGATTTACAAAAGAGAAATCATGCTTTTTTAAAATAAATTTAGAGTAGCCAACTATTTTTCTTTCTTCAATTAAAGGGCAATTTAGCATGGCCAATCCACCTAACCAGCACATCTTTGGGTTGTGGGGGTGAAACCCACGCTGACATGGTGAGAATGGGCAAACTCTACCCGGACAGTGACCCAAGGCCGGGATTTGAATCAGGGTCCTCAGCGCTGTAGTCCTAGTGCTAATCACTGCGCCACATGCTGCCCTAGAGAAATCATGCTTACCAAATTTACTGGAATTCTTTGAAGATGTAACTGGTAGAATTGACCAGGGAGAACCAGTGGATGTGGTTTATTTAAACTTTCAGACGGTTTCCGACAAGGTCTCACATAGCAGATTATAATGTGAAGTTAAAATGCATGGGATTACAGGTAGTGTCTTGAGGTGGAGGGTGGCTGGCCGGCGGAAGTGCTGAGAGGAGGAGTTAGTGTGATCGTGCAAGTGGGGGATGTTAGTGCGATGGCCCTGAAGGGGGAGGTGCCAGTGGAGGGAAAGACAGGGGGAGGTGGCTGGTGAAGCTATGGGAACGGGGTGGAGGGAATGGCCAGACATGGGGAGCAAGGTCCAACCTGTTCATGGCACACACATGGACAAAGAAGTGTATATGTAAATGCACAGAAACAAGGCTGGCTGTTGTTAAGATTTATATCTGGTTGGATAGCTCACTGGATGAGGCATCACATGATTTCTTAATTGCCTGACTATGGGAGGAAACCAGAGCACCCAAAGGAAACCCACGCAGAGATGGTGAGAACGTGCCTCCAAAAGGGGTGGTGAAGTGTGTGAAGAAATGCTTTAAAAATGCACCTGATTGCTGTGGTTTTTTTTATTTTATAAAAAAACTTTATTAAAACAAAAGAAAATAAAACAATATTTAAACTTTTAAACTTCAACTCTAACAATCATTAGCAGATTACATGTAGTTTCTTAACCTTAACACATTGGTTCCCATTAAACAGCACGTTAAATAAACCTGATTGATGTTTATGGGACTTTGCAATGTGCAAATTCGCTGCGGAGTTCCCTCATTTTACGCCACTTTAACCTATTGCATCGGCTGTAAATAGGGATGGCCTGAGATCATGAATAATTGCAAATTCTTTCCCATTCCTTACCTGAGTTCTCCGCTTTCAATCAGACCAAGGGGCAAGAATATCCCAAATAAAAACTGAAAATGTAGGAAATACTCAGCGGGTCAGGCAAGATCTGTGTGAGGAAATAGAGTTAATGTTTCAGGTGGATGACCTTTCCACAGGACTATAGAAGGATAGAAACGGAAGTGTTTTGAAGCAGTGGAAGGGAAGGAGAGGGGGCAGGAAGAACTAAAGGGTTTACTGTGTACAGTTTTGGTCCCCTTCTCTAAGGAAAGATACACAGGCATTGGAGGCAGTCCAGAGAAGGTTCACTAGGTTGACCCGGGGTATGGGGATGTTTTCCTATGAGTAGAGGTTGAGTAGGTTGGGCCTGTACTTATTGTGTAAGGGCCCTTCCTGTTGAATCCCTTATTTCCTCTTTCTTTATTTTGGCTGTTATTATTTTGATCCATGGATGCCTAATGGACATGTATCTTTAAGTCAAGTAGGAGAAGTGAGGAACTAAAAGATACAACATAGTGTTTGCTTCCGAACAGCAGAACTCAGACTTTTCGGCACCTGTGATATCTATGGGACTCAGTTCAATTGGTTGGCTGGTGGCCAATCAATTGGTCAAAAGGCTGTATTCTGCCCAGTCACAGGCAGTGATTGGGTCCTGCCTGGGTGGGATGGTTTTCAGAGAGCCAGGGGAAAGTCAGTTCGAGACATGGATGTTGAGAGACAAGGGCCTGCTCTCTCTTGCTCCCTCATGGTTTCTCCAGAAAAGCTGGATAGCTGTTATAATAATAATAATCTTTATTGTCACAAGTAGGCTTACATTAACATTGCAATGAAGTTAATGTGAAAAGCCCCTAGTTGCCACATTCCGGCGCCTGTTCGGGTACACAGAGGGAGAATTCAGAATGCCCAAATTACATAGCAGCACGTCTTTCGAGACTTGTGGGAGGAAATCGGAGCACCCGGAGGAAACCCACGCAGACATGGGGAGAATGTGCAGACTCTGCACTGACAGTGACCCAAGTCGGGAATCGAACCTGGGACCCTGGAGATGTGAAGCCACGTTGCTAACCGCTGTGCTACCCTGCTATATTTCTGAAATTGCAGAGACCTGACTGAATCTACAGTGAAAACAAATACAGACAGGAAACATTCTCGAACTGAAAGACGCAAATGAAGGAAGGTGTGCAAGAAACAACCATCTGAAACAAAGACTTATCTTTTACCTATTATTTTACCCGCCTCTTCTTCCCTCTGTCTCTGGCTGTCTTGTGTGGGTGTAGAGGGTGAGACGAGTTTAACAGGAGGGGTTGGGAGTTAAATAACAGTTGTATTTGCTGCATATTTAATCATAGTTATTGTTATTAATAAAGTTAATTGTGTTTAAATTTACAAGCCTGGTGACTGTAGTTATTGGGCAACTTAGAGCCAAAAATGTCAGGCGTTTTTCTAAGAAATATTTATTAATTTCATCTGTGTTGTGACTCTGGGTCAAGTGGGGCTGGAGTTGACCCCACACGCACTAGCCCGGGGGGGGGGGGGGCAAAACAATTGACATTTAGAAGAATGAGAGGCGACCTTATTGAGACATAGAGGATTCTCAGGGGGTTTGACAGGGGCGATGCTGAGAGATTGTTTTACTCTTGTGGGAGAGTCTAAGACCAGAGGACATTATCAAAGTAAAGGGACACAAGTTTAAGACAGAGATGGGGAGGAATTTCTTCTCTCAGAAGGTAGTGAATCTGTGGAATTCTTCACCACAGAGAGCTGTAGAGGCTGGGCCGTTAAGTATGAGACAGACATTAATCAGTGAGGGAATCAAGGGTGATGGGGTTAAGGTGGGCAAGTAGAGTTGAGGATTATATCAGATCGGTCATGATCTCATTGAATGGCGGAGCAGACCCGATGGGCCGAATGGCCGACTTCTGCTCCTACATCTTCTGGTCTGTGATAGTGTGATGACAGGGAAGCGATGTGGCTGCTGCACTCCCAAGTAGGCAGGGAAGGGCTCTGGGCTGGAATGGAGTGCTACTTCCTCCGCCTGCTTTCAGCATGTCGCAGCCGACAGTTCAACTGCTACCTGCCGGGACCTGGAGGCCAACTGAAAAATCCCAGAGGCCTGATGGCAGCAAGGGGGGTCGGCAGGGGGAGGGGGAGAGCCCTGATGACAGCAGGGGGGTCGGCAGGGGGAGGGGGAGAGCCCTGATGACAGCAAGGGGGGTCGGCAGGGGGAGAGAGGAGAGAGCCCTGATGGCAGTGAAGGAGGGGGTTGGGCGGGAGGTGGGGGGAGAGGGGAGAGCTGTGATGCCACGCCGAGTTCCCGAAAGCAAATACCACACGCAACCAACGCCGTCGGGAACTCGGCCCATCGGGGGCGGAGCATCGGAGGGGGGGGGGGGGCCTCAAGTAATGTCCACAGGCTGTCCCAATGGCGTGCTGCCGTTTTGGAGGGGGCAGAGTATCGCAAAAGCAGCGCCGCCTTGATTTCGGCGCCAATGTGGATTCTCCGGCCGATCGCACAAACGCAATTTCGGCGTTGGAAACCGGGGAATCCCTCCCCAGGTGTCAGTCAGATTCTGACACTTTGCCATTTCTTGTGGAAATTCTGTCCATTGTTTACACCTATTAATCAGTCAGGTTTAACTCCTTTTAACTCCATGGCCTGATTTAAAATAGCTCCCGTCCCTTTTCCACCCAGAATGGAACCGATGAACCTGTATTAAATTTTCAACATCAATCTGCTGCCTTGCTGCTGTGGACAATTAACATTTGATCATATTTACTTTGGTTTTTATTATCCGGTGTTTTTCCAGATAAAACACGGAAGTCAGGCCGGAGCTACGGAGGACCTTTCAGTCTGACGTCACCCTTCGCTGACTGGATCAGCCCACAAGCTACGGCATTTGAAACCCTCATTTCCCCCCGGTGGAATGAGCTGTGGCCTTCGACCATCGATTCCAGTGGATCAGTCCGCAACGCAAGCAAAGTCTATTTTTAAATAAACCTGCCTTTGGAGTAACGTCAGGACGCAGCCTTGTGATGCAGCTGGGATGGGAGGAAGGTGGGGGGGGAGGGGTGAAGCAAACATAATTCACACACACACACACATTGGCCTACAAGTATCAGGCCCTGTGTGTATTTTCTAATTCCTGGGCATCGTTTAAAACACCCCCTGGTTCATTTCCCACCCAGAACGGAACCAATAAACCCGCAATGCCAATCTGGCATGCACATCTGAAATAGACACTTGCATTCACCTAGCGCCTTTTGTGACCTCTGAATGTCCCACAGCGCTTTTGAATCACTGTTGCCAAGTGTGCAGCCAGGCCATGCGCACAGCAAGCTCCCACAAACAGCAGCGAGGTAATAATTAAATTCTGTTACTTTTTAGCGCTACTGGTCAAGGGAGAAATATTGGGTGGCACAGTGGTTAGCACTATTGCTTCACAGCGCCAAGGACCCGGATTCAGTTCTCTGCTTGGGTCACTGTCTGTGCGAAGTATGCATGTTCTCCCGGTGTCTGCGTGGGTTTCCTCCGGGTGCTCCGGTTTCCTCCCACAAAGTCCCGGAAGACGTGCTTGTTAGGTGAATTGGACATTTTGAATTCTCCCTCCGTGTACCCAAACAGGCGCCAGAGTGTGGCGGCTAGGGGCTTTTCACAGCAACTTCATTGCAGTGTTCATGTAAGCCTACTTGTGACACTAATAAAGATCAGGACGGAGGAAGAACTCCTCTGCTCTTTACAAACAACCACAGAATCCTTTACACTCGGCCAAGAGGGGCAGGCAGGGGATTTGGTTTAATGTCTCATCATTAAAGTCGGCACTGTTGACGGTGCAGCACTCCCTCCGTCCTGCCCAGCCCAGATTGTGTGCTCGCGTCTGCAAGGAGGGAACCTGAATCCCGAATGGGTCAACGTGGCCATGACCAGTCTGTGTGCAACCAGCGCAGTGAGCAACAGCAAGGCTGGCTGTGCCTCAGGATGGAAATTCTGGGCGAGAGCTGGGGTCAGCTCCCTCTTCCCCAGATCCCTGCCGCAATCTAAAATGCAGCATCGGAGGAAGCGTACCGCTTAACTTTACTTTCACTTTATCTGATCGAAATGAACAATAGTTTAAAGTTGAAATGAAAGTGGTGATTGAAATGAACGGTCATGCTAATCATTAAAGGGTTTTGTGTAATTTGAATTTCTTGCTTCTATTACTGTGCGTAAATGTCAATGTTAAAATCTTTGATTAAATGGAGAGGGAAACGAACGATGGTGTTGGAGAGGATGACTGAAGTCTCCAACACCATAATTCGTTTCTCTCTCTCCATTTTATCAACATTCCAATGATCAGTATTCCTTTGAACGTTTCCCTTTTGATCTTCCTTTGGTCAATGTCCACTGCTCCTCACACGTTTTCCTCTATCAGAGGAGTTGAAGTCAAGAATGGCCACACTCTGTCGCTCTGTTGAGGCCAAGAAAGGTCCTGTATAAATACGAGTAATAATAATCTTTTTATTGTCGCAAGTATGAAGTTACTGTGAAAAGCTCTGAGTCGCCACATTCCGGCACCTGTTCGGGTAAGCTGGTACGGGAATTGAACCCGCGCTGCTGGCCTTGTTCTGCATTACAAACTAGCCCCAAGTATTCCTTCTCCTGCTCCGACATATCAATTCCCTGAAAACTCTTTAGCTTCTTTACCTCCCTTGATCTCCCCTTTGCTCCTCCTGCAGTTTACAGGGATTTCTACAACATGGGATTTTCCCCTTTTCTTGAATGATAGAATGTTTCCAACACTGAAGGAGGCCATTCAGCCCACCTTCCCTGTGCCCACTCTCTGCACGAGCAACTCAGCAAGACCCAGTCCCCAACTTTCTCCCCCCCCCCCCCCCCCTCACCCCCTCACCGCCACTCTGAAATTTCCATTCTCTTCAGATAATTATCCGATTCCCTTTGGAAATTCACCACACTCTCAGGCACCGCATCTCACATTCTTTATTTTTCTTTATTTTAAAATAAATTTAGAGTACCCAATTATTTTATTCCAATTAAGGGACAATTTAGTGTGGCCTTAACCTGCACATCTTTGGGTTGTGGGGGTGAGACCCACGCAGACACGGGGAGAATGTGCAAATCCACACGGACAGTGACCCAGAGCCGGGATTCGAACCCTGGTCCTCGGTGCCAGCATTTCAGATGCTAACCACCCACTGCGTGAAAAGGTCTCTGGTTTCCTCTGGGTCTCGTCCCCTAGGCCAACGGAAAGAATTTTTCCTTCACCCACTCTGTCCAGATATCTCATGACTTTGAAAACATGTGTGTAATCTCCTCTCACCCTTTCCAACTCCAGTTCCTGCCAGGCTTCGGGAGATCTGCACATGCACACTTTGTTAACCTTTCATGTGTTTAGGTTGGGAATGCGGATTGTGCGGAAGGTAAGGAGTCGAAGAAGTGAAACAGCCCAAAGCTGCAAGATCGCCGTAACCAGAGTGCCATGAAAGAGAAGGTGCCCCAGGGAGCAGGACATGGGGAGGGGGACAGGGAGAGGCCCCAAACCAAGAAGAAGATCCCAAGCCAGGGTGTGGGACAGGAAGAAGCCCCAGGCAGGGACAAGGCCAGACATCAGAAACAGATCCTGGTAAGCAAAGGTGAGAGAAAAGAACAGAGAAATAGGCTCCCAGTTAATGAGAGGGCGCTGTGAGAAGCAGATTTGAAGCAAAGTGGACTCGGAAGAAGCCCTGAAGAGCTGAGAGGGCAGCTGTAAGTCGGTGGCTCCATACCGTGGGCCATAAGGACAAAGATACCCTATTGGAGCAGCGGTGTTCTGCTTGGCATGGCCAAAGATCTGAAATTGTGCTTGGAAGGTGAAGCTTAAGATTCCGAGGAAAGGAATCTCAGAAGGTGAAATCAAAACCTGGAAGTGGATTCTTGTTGAAGCCATCCGAGTATGAGCAATGTGTGGAGAGAATTCCATGGTGTGTTCGTCAAATGTGGAGATTGCCAACCCTCGTGAGAAAGCCAAAGTCCCAGTGAGACTGGATAGCTCACATTGTGACAAGCATCGGATGGATTGTTGACAAGTCCATAGAATCTGCTTTGGTCATATCTGTCATTTGCTTTGCAATGTGGTGTGTCTGACCACAGTTCACCTGCTACTGCGCATGTACCACATATGTATCCTGAACATTAGCTTATGAGATATATTCGTAAATTATTTTAAGTTTCCAAATTTGCACACGTAAAGAGATAGCTGAGATGAAGGAACAGTGTGAGTTTGAATCATTTTCCTATGTTTGTATTGAGACCTTTCCAACCTTTGCAACTGGTGTAATTTAGTTAATTTTTCCTGTTCAAGAATATTTCATTATTTGTGTTAAAATCTCAGCAGCAGACTCCTGTGAATTTGTTCAGTAACCTCCCTCCACGGTGTCTAAAAAGGGTGATGTAGGGATGGCAAATCAGCAGCTAGTAGGTTTGATGGGTGAAATGGGCACAATTAGAAGGAATACTGAGGATGGAATGGGTAATGTGGGGACTGGGTGGTAGAGGGACAGTTAGAGGCTGCAGTTTTATGAATGGCCTCAATTCTGAACACAGGATCCACATCGATTACTGAAAAGCTCCCTTGTTTTCCTTTAATTGCCTAGCAACATAAAAAGAAAAAAAAATTGAATAACAGCTTTAATAGAGCTGGGAGAGGAGATAAAGTTCCTGTGCAACTTAATAGCATCAACACCACAGACCATAGTTCTAAAGATGTTCAATGGCAGTGATAATGCGAAGAAAAAAAATCTAACTCAATTGTGCGCGTTTATTGATTTGACCAAGTTCCAAAGAGAACAATCTGGCAGAGGGAAATGACATTTTCTGGGACGCAGTCTGCAGCCTTCCAATGGTATAACCTCTGTGTTCCCTGAGTGTTCACAGACTCAGTGGACACCCAGGCTAGATTAGCACTGCCCACTTCTCATTTTGCATGGAAGTTCCTTCAATTGACCTCAGCTTGAGGCAGGAAGGGGGGCTCAAGTTGCTGAAACGACACCTGCCACTTGCTTTGCCTCACACCCTTTACGCAGGAGCTCAATGAAGGAGTCGGTGTTGAGTGAGACCGGTACATGGTATTGAAATTACTAACTGTTATAACCTGCCCGGATCCTGTTGGCTGGGGGCAATTGTTATCCCATGTTATTTGGGGAATATTGAGCTCGCCCGACGAGATGGGGGCAGGGCAATCATTAACAGTGCAGCTGGGTCAATAGAGCTGGCCGGCGTGGTACCGGCTACAGAGGGAGCCGGTAATGAACTCCTGGCCCTGTGCACACATTCTTGTAAATAAAGTTACTTTCTATTTGACTTTACAAACTCGTGCTGGATTCTTCGTGGCCCTCACAAAACGAACCTACAACTTCACTATGATCGGCAAAAATCACTGCCCCCGTTTATCTGTCACGCAAGAAGAAATTGCATTTATACAGCATCTTTGAGGCAGTAAAAACTTCCCAGGACACCTGCCGGCTGTACCTGTCTGGCCCAAGTGTGACTGCAGATCTACAAGTGTTCCCCAAAATGGCCTGGCAAGCCACTCGATTGTTTTCAACTGCAGCAAAGACAATAAACAGGAATGATACCGGACAGACCGCCCGGCATCGGAGCAGCAGAAATGCCAATGGCCAACCCAGCCCTGTCGAGTCTGCAGAGTCCTCCTTACTACCATTGGTAAACTATGAAGAGGACAGCGTAGAACTTCAAAAGGACAATTTGGTGGAGTGGCAGATGGGTGGCAAATGAAATGTGAGGTGATGCATTTTGGTTGGAAGAACGTGGAGAGACCACATCAAATAAGGTGTAAAATTCTTAAAAGGGTACGAGAGCAGAGGGACCTGGGAGGATAAGGGAGGGGCTGGTTTAGCTCACCAAGCTAAATCGCTGGCTTTTAAAGCAGGCCAGCAGCACGGTTCGATTCCCGTACCAGCCTCCCCGGACAGGCGCCGGAATGTGGCGACTAGGGGCTTTTCACAGTAACTTCATTGAATCCTACTCGTGACAATAAGCGATTTTCATTTCTTTTCATTCAAGTGCACAAATCATTGATGGTGGCAGGACAGGGGGAGAGAGCAATTAATAAAACATACAGTAATCTGGGCTCTATTAATAGGGGCATAGGGTACAAGAGCAATGAGGTTACGCTGAACTTATACAAGACACTAGTTAGACTTCAGCTGGATTACTGTGCACAGTTCTAGCCACTGTACTAAAGGAAGGATGTGAATACATTGGAGAAAGGCCAGAAGAGGTTTACAAGAATGGTTCCAGGGTTGAGAAACTTCAGTTATGAGGATAGATTGGAGAGGTTGGGACTGTTCACCTTGGAGAGGAGAAGACTGGGAGGAGATTTGCTCGAGATGTTCAAAATCATGAGGGGGCTGGACAGAGTAGATCGAGAGAAACTGTTCCCGCTTGTAAAAATGAGAGGGCACAGGTTTAAGTTGATTTGCAAAAGAAGCAAATGTTTTTTTTTTTTTAATTTAGAGTACCCAATTAATTTTCTCCAATTAAGGGGCAGTTTAGCATGGCCAATCTACCTACCCTGCACATCTTTTGGGTTGTGGGGGCGAAACCCACGCAAACAGGGGGAGAATGTGCAAACTCCACACGGACAGTGAGAAAGAATCAAATGTGATGTAAGAAAAACCACAAGTGGTTGGGGTCTGGAATGCACTGTCTGGAGGTGTGGTGGAGGCAGGTTCAATCGAGGCATTCGAGAGGGCATTAGATGATTATTTGAATAGAAACAAAGTGCAGGGGTACGGGGGAAAGGGAAGGCGAATGGCACAAACGTACGCTGCTGGTTTAGTGAGCCAGTGCAGACACAATGGGCCAAACGGCCTCCTTCTGCGATGTTAGCATTCTGTGATTCTGTGACCTGGGTCTTGTCTCAAAGTTGGGAGAGCTGTCTCACAGACTAGTCAAGCAACAGCCTGACATAGTCACACCCACAGAATCATACCTTACAGATAATGCCCCAGAAACCACTATCACCATTCCTGGATATGTCCTGTCTCACAGTCAGGAGAGACCCAGTAGAGATGGTGGCACAGTAGTGCACAGTTAGGAGGGAATTGCCCAAGGAGTCCTCAACATCAACTTTGAACCCCATGAAGTCTCTTAGCATCAGGTCAAGCATGGGAAAGGAAATCTCCTGCTGTTTATCACGTACTATCCACCATCAGCTGATGAATCAGGACTTGTCCATGTTGAACACCACTTGGAGGAAGCACTGAGGGTGGCAAGGGTGCAGAATGTACTCTGGGTGGGTCTTCAATGTCCATCACCAAAATGGTACCATCACAGACCAAACTGGCCACGTTCTAAAGGACATAACTGCTAGCCTGGGACTGCAACAGGTGGTAATGGAACCAAAAAGAGGAAAAAACATACTTGACCTCATCCTCACCAATCTGCCTGCCGCAGATACATCTGTCCGAGACAGTATCATAGGAGTGACCACTGCACTGTCCTTGTGGAGACAAAGTCCCATCTTCACATTGTGGATACCCTCCATTGTGTTGTGTGGCACTACCACAGTGCTAAATGGGATAAGCATTGAACAGATCTACGAACTCAAGACTGGGCATCCATGAGGTGCTGTGGGCCATCAGCAGCAGCAGAATTGTATTCAACCACAATCTGCAACCATATGGCCCGACATATCCCCCCACTCTCCCATTACCACCAAACCAGGGGGTCAACCCTGGTTCAACGAAGAGGGCAGGAGAGCATGCCAGGAGCAACACCAGGCATACCGAAAAATGAGGTGTCAGCCTAGTGAAACTACGGCACAGGACTACTTGTGTGCCAAACAAATTAAGCAGCAAGTGACAGAGCTAAACAATCCCACAACCAATGGATCAGATCTAAGCTCTGCAGTCCTGCCAAATCCAGTCGTGAATGGTGATGGACAATTGAACAACTCACTGGAGGAGCCTCCACAAATATCCCCATCCTCAACAGCCCAGCACATCAGTGCAAAAGACAAGGCTGAAGCATTCGCAACAATCTTCCGCCAGAAGTGCCGAGCGGATGACCCATTCTCCCTGTGTCTGCGTGGGTTTCCTCCAGGTGCTCCGGTTTCCTCCCACAGTCCAAAGACGTGCAGGTTAGATGGATAGCCATGATAAATTGCGCTTAGTGACCAAAAAGGTTAGAAGGGGTTATTGGGTTACGGGGATAGGGTGGAAGTGAGGGCTTAAGTGGGTCAGTGCAGACTCGATGGGCCGAATAGCCTACTTCTGCACTATATGTTCTATGACCCTCCAGAGGTCCCCAGCATCACATATATCAGTCTTCAACCAATTTGGTTTGCTTCACATGATAATAAGAAATGGCTCAAGGCACTGGCTCAGGCAAAGTGTTTGGGCCCTGACGATATTCCGGAAATAATACTGAATGCTTGTGCTCCAGAATGTACGCAACGCCTAGCCAAGCTGTTCCAGTCCAGCTACGACACTGGCATCTATCCGGCAGTGTGGAAAATTGCCCAGCTATACCGTGTCAATAAAAAAAGTAGGACATATCCAACCTGGCCAGTTAGAGGCACATCAGTCTACTCTCAATCATTAGTAAAGTGATGGAAGGGGTCATTAACAGTGCCATCAAGTGGCACTTAGTTAGCAATAATCTGCTCACTGATATTCGGTTTGGGTTGACTCGATGCAGGAATGTTGTTTGCTCTGGCTGGAGGATCTAGAACAAGGGGGGGTCACAGTCTCAGGATTTGGGGCAGGCCATGTAGGACTGAGATGAGGAGAAACCTCTTCACTCGAATGACGGTGAACCTTTGGAATTGTCGACCACGGCAGGCTGTGGAGGCCACGTCACTGACTGTATTTAAGAAGGGAATAGATTTCTCGATTTTCTGAAGGTGTGAAGGGATGTGACGTTGAGATAAAAGGTCAGCCTTTATAACATTGAATCTCGAGCAGGCTGGAGGGGTAGAATCGCCTACTCCTGCTCCTATTTTCTATGTGATCTTTGCGGTTGATCTGCTGAGCATCTATTTCGACATTGGCAGTGCCTGCAAGCCCTTCAGAGAAAAATGTATTTCCGGTTCAAAGATCAGAGCTGCAGTTCACTCCAAACTGCCGGCAAAAGGTCCCAAACAAAAAGTCAATTGTCAAGAGCAGCAAACATTTTCTCTGGACAGGAACAGGAGTTGTAAATCCTGCCAAGTTCATAAGAAACATTAAAAAATAAACCACCATAAACACTCAGTCAGTCTGGCAGCTTCTCTGGAGAGAGGAACAGAGTAAACCTTTCAGGTCGACAAACACTTTTGATGAAAGGTCATCAACCTGAAACATGAAATCTGTTTCCCTCTCCAGAGATGCTGCCTGATGTGCTGTATATTTCCAATTTCAGATTTGCAGCATCCGCACTATTTTGCTTTTGTGTGAAGAAAACAAAACATTGAGTTTTCTCTGGGGTGGAGAACTCTGTCTGGGGTGGAGAATTCAGAAGATTGATCACCTTTCTGATACAAAACATTTAGCTCAAAGCAGTTCGTGCCCGATGAGGTACTTTGGTGCAGCCAGTTGCTGTCACAAAGAGATTGGGAAACACAGCCTCCAATTTGCGTGTGCCAGATCCCACGGGCAGCGATGAACTGAGTAACGCACATAGGACCCCGTTCGCCATCTTTGCACACAGCAAGATCCCACGGGCAACGATGAACTGAATAATGCACAGAGGGCCCCGTTCGCCATCTTTGCACACAGCAAGATCCCACAGGCAGCGATTAACTGAATAATGCACAGAGGACCCGTTCGCCATCTTTGCACACAGCAAGATCCCAGGGCAGCCATGAACCAAATGACGCACATAGAACCCTATTCGCCATCTTACGCTGGTAGCAGCTGATGATCCAAAAGCAAAGGAGCCCAAAAGATCCGCTTTAAAATGCCTTTAAAATTTGAAAATGGGACTTTCCCTTCTGATATTATGTTCCTCCGATTTGCTGACTTGCCGGAGCTGAAACCAGCCTTGAGGCACTATTAGAGGGTGAACACACCATTGTGCTGCCTCCTGCTGCTCCAGCATCAACCAGCACCATCTGAACTGCACACAAACTCATCTCTTCTGCTCAGGAATACGGCTATTCCCATCACATCTTTCTCTGAGCCGTTAGTGTGAGTCACAGGCGTCATTCACTCCGTAACCATAGAAACTGTGCACAGTAATCCCTTGTTCTCACATGTGGACTGTGAAAGTTGGAAGCAGGAAAAGAACCTGCTCGGGGTATTAGCTTACACAGTTTGGAATGACTGGAAAGATAACTGGGAATAGCAAGTTATAGCAGCGGAAGAAATGGGGGCAGGAGCAGGCCATTCAGCCCATCTGGCCTGTTCTGCACTCAGTAAGATCATGCCTAATCTGCTTGTGTCCTTTACTTCACCTTCCTGACTGCCCTCCATAACTCTTCACTCCCTTGTAGATCAAAAATCTGTCTAACGCAGCCTTAAATATATTCAATGACCCAGCCTGCATTCTGTCTGGAGTGGAGAATTCAGAAGATTAATCACCTTCTGATAGAAAAAAAAAATCCTCCTCACCTCTGGCCTGAAATAATAATAATCTTTATTATTGTCACAAGTAGGCTTACATTAACACTGCAATGAAGTTACTGTGAAAAGCCCCTAGTGGCCACATTCCGGCGCCTGTTCGGGTTCACTGAGGGAGAAATCAGAATGTCCGAATTGCCTCACAAGCACGTCTTTCGGGACTAGTGGGAGGAAACCAGAGCACCCAGAGGAAACCCACGCAGACACGATGAGAACGTGTAGACTCCGCACAGCGACCCAAGCCAGGAATCGAACCTGGGACCCTGGCACTGTGAAGAAACAGTGCTGGGTGACTCCTTATTTTGAAGTTGTCACGCCACACCCTCCGCAGTTCTAGATTCCCTCACGAGGGGAGACATCCTCCAAGCATTTGCCCGATCAAGGCCCCTCAGAACCTTACATATTTCAATAAGATCTCCTCACACATTTCTAAAATCTAACATGATGTGGAGATGCCGGCGTTGGACTGGGATGGGCACAGTAAGAAGTCTTACAACACCAGGAACCACTGTGAAAAGAAATGGATACATGGGTGAATCTTTTGCTTAAAAACTCCTGTCAAATAACCAACGCAAAGTTCAAGGCAGACGCTGGCCGCCTGCCACAGGAGCTTTTCTTGGAAAGTCCAAGTGTGTGCCAGCAGGTTATGATTGATTTGAAGCGATTCAGCTCCTTCTTGGAGAGCAGCAGCTTTGAGATGTGAGAGAGTCATCAGGGTCAAAGATACTGCTCTTCCCAGATCAGTGGGAGGGCAAGGGGGTGTAGCGGGGTGGCGGGGGGGGGGGGGGGGGAGTGGGGGTGTCACACCCGGCCAGTGACCTCTGATCCTGATTGCTGGATGGGCAATTTTAAATACGCTTGCACCAATGTATTTTAGGCGTCTAGCATTTAGTGGGGTTGCTAACTCTAGTTGAATGTATTCCTGGAGGTTTACTGATAGAACCTCCTGCCTCCACTTTCCTTCACTTGAAAATGAAAATGAAAAATGAAATGAAAATCTCTTATTGTCACGAGTAGGCTTCAAATGAAGTTACTGTGAACAGCCCCTAGTCGCCACATTCCGGCGCCTGTTCGGGGAGGCTGGTACGGGAACTTTCACAACCTTCTCCAATATTTTTATGACTAATATTTCCATTTTCTCCGCAGGTTTCTCACAACCATGTCTTAGAGACTCCAGGGCAACCAGGGATGGTTCGCAATCCCACTTTGTAGCTGTGTGTGTGGGGGGGGGGGGGGGGGGGGGGGGGGGGGCGTTAAATGGGAGAGGGCAGCACGGTGGTGCAGTGTTAGCACTGCTGCCTCACGGCGTTGAGGTCCCAGGTTCGATCCCGGTCCCGGATCACTGTCCGTGTGGAGTTTGCACATTCTCCCCCTGTTTGCATGGGTTTCGCCCCCACAACCCAAAATGATGTGCAGGGTAGGTGGATTGGCCACGCTAAAATTGCCTTTTAATTGGAAAAAATGAATTGGGTACTCTAAATTTATTTTTTTTAAAGAATTAAAAGAAAGTTCCAGGTTATGGTCAGGGGATATTCTCATTTGCCATCGCACATTACCAAACAGATCTCAGGAGGGTCAAGCAGGAGTTCATCAGATGGTAACATGAAACCAACCTCACCTAATGTCATGCCACCCTCTCAGAGGGAAGAATGGAAGTCATGGAAGAAGATGCCGGGTGAGGAACAGTGTGACAGACTAACGTGAACACTTTATTGATCTGAAGTGATATTTTCGGAAAGCACGGGTCCCACTGTTTGCAACCACTTTTATATCAACTCATTGGGAGGGAGTGGAGATGGGAGGAGGTTAGTCCCATTGAAGGGGGGGGGGGGGGGTCCTGAGATGAGACCCCTTAAAACTGGATAGCTAGGATAGCACTAGAATAGTTCTACATAAATTAGTTTATTAAGGATTAATCATATAAAATATACCCAGTAATCATTATTAACCATTAAACATGTATTTTAAGACATAGCAGTAATAAGCATTCAAACTCTTGCTACAAGCAGTGACCACAATGCATGATGGGATTTAAGCTATCTAACTTGCCCATGTTTTCAGATAAACAGAGATATACAGAAGTAGTGTGGTCAGCAATAATACAGTCAGCTCAGTCAACAGTCCTTATCAGTGCCCCCAACATCCTGTCTCAGACAATCCATGATGTAAAAAGGAACCAACTTTGGCATCCTGCCCCTGGATGAACAATGAGGTGGACAGGAACTGGCTGCATTAAGTAGGCTGGGAATGAACAAAAACAACTTCATAATGGACACAGGATCCTAGTAAACAACAGGTAGCAGGATGGGGTTAAATCATGAGCTGATCACAGTCATCATTTTGCTGAAAGTAAATTTCCCTGCTCAATATAAAATTGGCAGCTTCAAGGATTGGATCAAGTCCAACTGAGGTGGGCTTTGATTTTTTAGAAAACTCTATAATTGTGTGTTTGTACCAGTGTCAGACAGGGTGATTTTGGCACTTATCCAGATCTCTCTCCCATGTACATGAACCAAGCTTGGGAAAATCAAACCATCTTAACCGGAGTTGGTGTGTCTGCAGATCTGTGTGTTCAGCTGAGCTGTAACTAAGAGAGAGGAATCCCACGTAAAAGCTAGCTCAGTACTCAGGCCTTGGAAGTGCTCCTACACTTACAAAACAGGAGGATTGTATAGTCTCTCATATGTCAAGCAATAAGAGGACAGCCCAGCAGATAAATAACCCACTGGACACCAACCCAGAATTCAGCGCTGGAGCTCGGGGCTCTCACTCACCCAGACTGTTTGGAGTGGGGGATCTCCCGACTAAGAGATGGGAATGGTAAACATTGAGCCAAAGGCTGCACCATAATAAATTCAGATCAGACATCCAGATTGAATAAGCTGCCATGGTAACAACTTTTGGTGAATTTGATTATCAAACAGTACATTTAGCACAAAGTGATCTTAATCAATGCCAAAGGTCAGCTGCACTGCCAATGTGTGGATTGGTTTAGATTAGCCAACAAAAGACGGGAATTTCTCAAAGGTATTCCAGAGGCACTTATGGTCCAATGTAAACAAAGATCTAATAACCATCAATCTTGTTGTATTGAAAGGTGGAATAAATGTCAATCACTATAATGATGATCCATCTCATTGTCATGGGAAGAGGGATAACGGGTGTGATGGAGATGCACTGATGGTAATGGGAAATGTCAAATTGGATTTGATAACGTTCCCGTGAAGCAGCTTGGGATGTTTTACCGCATTCATGGTGCTGGGTAAATTGCCTCTGATATTTGATCCACAAGGGAATCGAGCATTATCTGGATTTGGTGGGAATGTGGAATTAGGGTCACAATCAGATCAACCATAAACGTACTGGATGGTAGAGGGGGCTCGAGGGGCCAAGTGGCCTACTCCTGCTCCCACTTCCTGCTGTTCTAGTACTGTGTAATGAAGGTTCATCGCATTGTAATGGGAAATGGAATGGCAGGTGTAATGGAGATGAAGCCAGCATAACGCCCACTGAACTGAGGTGTAATGAGGGCTTAGCCGTGCCATTGTAACGCGGGTAACGATGTCAAACCTCTCATCCGATATCCAGTACTGGGTGAGCAGACATTTACTCAAGTTAAATATTGGGAAAACACAAGCCATTTGTTCTCAGCCCCAGTCCATATTCTGGTTTCCTAGTGACTAACTCCATCCCTCTCCCCACAGCAATAGTCTGAGATTAAGCCAGCCGGTTTGCAACCATGGTGTCACATTTGACCTCCGAGATTAGCTTTTCCTTAGCCATCACTAAGGTCACCCTATTTCACCTCTGCAGAATCACCCGACTTTGGCCCTGTCCCAGCTTATCTGCTGCTGAGACCCTCCTTCATTACCGTTAGACTTGATTATTCCAAGGAACTCCTGGCTGGTCTCCCACATTCTGCCCTTCATAAAGATGAGATCACTCAAATCTGAGCTGCGTGGGTCTTAACTCACAGCAAGTCCCGTTCCCCTATCACCCCTCTGCTCGTTGACCCCACACTGGCTCCCAGCCAAGCAATGTCTTGATTTATAACAATTTGAGCCTTGCTTTCAAATCCCCCCCCCCCCCCCCCCCCCCCCCAAAGCCTCGCATCCCCATCTCCGTAATTTCCTCCAACCTCACACCTCGGCCTGGCCTCTTGTAGACCCTCACTTTTATTGCTCCCCCATTAGTGGCTGTGCTATCAGCTGCCTGGGCCCTCTGCTTTGGAAGCTCTTGGTCTCTCTCTACCTCTCGCTCCTTCTCTTCAAGCACTTTGTAAAACCTACCTGTTCGACCCAGCTTTTGGACCTAACACATCCGTCTGTGACTGGATGTCACATTTGTAAAGCTCTTGTGAAGTACCTTGGGCTGTTTTATGATGTTCAAGGTGCTTTATCAAATGGCTGGGGGAGCAGGGAGGTGAGCGGGTGGTGAAGATCAAGGAGAAATGGGAAGCGGAGTTGGGAATGGAGATCAATTAGGGAGTATGGAGTGAGGCACTGCAAAGGGTAAACGGGACCTCCTCCTGTGCAAGGATGAGCCTGATATAGTTTAAGGTGGTGCACAGGGATGACTCGGGCGAGAATGAGTGGGTTCTTTCAGGGGGATGATTGTGAAAGGTGTGGGAGCCAGCAAATCACGCGCACATGTTTTGGGATTGCGAAAAATTGGGAAGATTCTGGGCGGGAGAGTTTGTGGTCTTAGCCAGGATAGTGGAGGAGGAGGTAGACCCGGACCCTTTGGTGGCGATATGTGGGGTTTCAGAGAAGCCGGAGCTCATGGAGAGGAGGAAGGCCGATGTCGTGGCCTTTGCCTCAGTGATTGCACAGCGGCGAATTTTACTGGAGTGGCGGTCGGCATCGCCACCGGGGGCAGCGGCTTGGTTGGGTGACCAGTTCGACTTCATGCGGTTGGAGAAGATAAAGTTTGAGTTAAGGGGCTCTGCAGAGGGGTTTGAGAAAAGGTGGATATTTGGGACCATATTTGAGGAGCTGTTTGTCGCGGGGGGGGGGGGGGGGGGGGGGGGGTGAAAAAGGGAAAACATTTGTACAGACTGTATAGTTGATTGTTGGGAAGTATGTTGCCCGGTGTTTATTTGCGGTAACCTGTTTTGATACATGTTTGTAATAAAATACTTTTTAAAAACAGTGCTGTATAAATATAAGTTGCTGTTAAGTGAATTGTGCTATTATGGTGCAATGCTGAGCTGTGAGTATTTATTCAGAGCAAATGTTGGTAAAAATTAGCAGAGATTCACCTGGGGAAGGGGGGCGGTGGGGGGAGATGGCAGTTGGATCGTTTTCAGGAACAGGAGGGCGACTGTGTATGATTTGGCTGTTATCGTGTTCAGTGAGAGGTCTCTGTGTACAGGCTAGCTGTCCCTATTCCCACCTTACAGAATTAACAACACTTATTGGCAGTCAAGCACTTTGGGACATCCTTGAAAGGCGCTATATAAATGCAAGTATGTATTTCCTTCATTGAAAGTACATTCCATGCTGCCATAACGTGATTATGTGCTGTGTTAAGTAAAAACAAAACTCTATTATTTAGAACAGCAAGAATATGATACACTGGATAGATGACCGTTGCATCAAAATTCGATTTTCACAGGATAATGAAATAAAATTGACCAGATTAAGCCTATTATTGGTACAGCAATTGGAGAGCAACCGCACATATATCAGGGATAAAATTTGTAATCCTGTCCTGTTTAACTTTCCCATCTTGCCAGATGCCAGTTTTATTTGTACCAGAAAACATTCCTCATTGTGTGAGGTCTGAAAGCTGGAAGCATCATGCTCCATCCAGCAAGAGCGGCGTCTAGTTTGTGTGTGTGTATGTCGTGGAGGGAGCAGATGCAACAACAGGGACAGGAATTGCATAATCTAATTAGCTATGGTGCTTCCTGTACGTCTGCACAGTCCTCAAGGTTGAAGTGGGCAGCGGTGATCAGCTGCTCAGAGTGTGTGTGTGTGTGTCTCAGAGAGTGTGTGTGTGTGTGTGTGTGTGAGTGAGAGAGTGAATGAGTGCAGGAGGGATGGGTGGCTGCAAATGTGAGCGCGCAGTGTGAAGCTGGCAGACTGCAGGTGCAGCCCCCCACAACCGAATCCATCGCCAACTAGACTCCAGGCAGCAGAGATTAATCCTCATCTGGCAACCGGGGCTGGTGGATGGGACTGCTGCGTGGGGAGCAGTGGTAAAGGTCTGCTCCGCAACAGGTAAAGCATGCAGGAGGAGTGAGCGCTGGATCCCTCTCTCTCTCTCTCTCTCCCTCTCTGTCACCCTCTTGTTGTCTCTCGAAATGATCTTCTGTCGGCGTTTCATAGAATAATAGAATCTGCCTTAGTCACTTCACAGCAGTCAAAATGTGGAAGTATTAACGTTGATATTTGTATCAGAATCAGACAGTGTCAGGGGCATGTAGCTCTGCATTCAGTTTATATTGATTCCAGCCTGGGCTGTACTCCGAAGTCATTAAAATATAGAAAGTCGAAGAGATGGGCAACTCTTGTGGAATGAGGTCTGAGGTTTCTCGACTCTTATTTCTCTCCTCTTTGTTCTTTCTAACCACTTTAATCTTGCACAATCTCATCAATAGTTTTCAAATCCCATTTGAAAGAGGTGGGTTCTGGGTGTCTTGCACTTGAAGCTGATATCATTTTAAATTGTTTCTTGTCCCCCAGGTTTTCTCTCTGGAAGCTTTACCCCTTGCTGCTGTTTGTTTTTCCTGTCTAAATTCTTTTTTCTGTCACCCCCCCCCCCCCCCCCCCTCACCTCTCCGCCCCATGTTTCTTTCAGCTCATGCTAACTCTCTCTGTGTTTCTGTCCAAACTCTTATCTCGTCCATTTATTTATCCCTCCTCTCCTCACATCTCCTTCCCTCCCTGGCATAATTCTTCCTCGAGATTCTGGGGGATGTGTTGACCTTGGGGGAAGTGCAGTGCAGATTCAACCCAATGGCACCGCGGCTAAACAGATTCAATTATGAGGAAAGGTCAGGTAGGCTGGTATTTCCTTGGGATTGGCAGATCGAGAATCGATTCAATCGAGATGATTGAAGAAGTTGACAGGGTGGAGAGAGAGAAACTGCTCTGCGGGGGGGGGGAGCAAAACAGAGGGGTGAATGGGGGGGGGGGTGTGATTGGGGGGGGTGTAATACTTAAAATTAGAGCTAGATGCTTTGGTGTAATGTCAGAAAGCACTTCTTCACACAAAGGGAAATCTGGAACTTTCTCAATCCCCCCCCCCCCTCCCAAAAAACTAGTGGAAGGGGGGAATTGAAAAATTCAAAACTGAATTTGATAGATTTTCATTCAGCAAGTAAGGGGTTCAGGCCCAAGACAGGTCAATGGGGTTAAGATCAGGCCTGATCTAATTGAACGGCAGAATAAACTCAAGGGGCCAAATGGCCTCTTCCTGTTCCTATGATGCATTCAGTTCAGGTCTTTGAAGAAGCTGATTTTCACTGTTTGAATCACTAGAGTGCCATTCAGCCCATCGAGTCTTCACCGACCCTCCGAAAGAGCACCCTGCCTAGGCCCAATCCCCCACCCTGTCTCAGTAACCCCACCTAACCATTTGGACACGAAGGGGAAATTTAGCACGGCCAATCCACCTCACCTGCACATCTTTGGATTGTGGGAGGAAACCGGAGCAGCCGGGGGAAACCCACGCAGACACGGGGAGAACGTGGCTGGAATTGAACCCCGGACCCCGGCGCTGTGAGGCAGCCAGTGCTAACCACTGTGCCACCGGTCAGCATTCTCCATGAATTCTCTCACATCTTTTACTCATCTGGCATATCCTGGAAAATTAAAGGCTAGCTGAACAGGAATTGTGTCTTTGGAAAGAGATAACTAACAAAGACCAGCCTGCCAATGCATGCGACTCAGCAACAGTTAAATCTCTCCCCCGATTCTGTCTTTGCACATTCTGTTCCTGCACACACAAGTGCGTGTGTCAGCTCTCCTTCCTCCCTGCCCGGCTCCACACCGCACGTTTACACCAGCTAACTATTACATTTCTCCCCTTCAATGGCTTCCCAATTAACATTTTTGATCTTATTTACACTAATCTGTCCCTTCACCATCTCTGTCTTAATTGTGCCAATTGACAGCTGTCTTTTTCTTGCAACTTTACCTCTTCATTCTCTCTAGCTCTCGCTATTAAACGTAATCCAAATGTAAAAGGTTGTCAACCGTTGCTTCAGTCAGCGTTGTCAATTATACAGAAAAGCTGCTGTCTCAGAATTAACATGTTCAAAACGCTCATTCTCCAAAATCCAGTTCTAACATGGTGTGTGTCTCTGTCTGCTTGTTCTGTGTGTTTTGAATACACACACAAATATAAATATAATTATCTGTCTATCTTCAACTCAACCTGCCTATCTAAGTGTATGCATGTCTGGTTGTCAAGCCTGACTCATTCACAGCGAGACAGGCACATTTCGGTCTAACATTTCGGCAATGAGATTTCCCCTGTTCAATCACTGGGGAGACAATCGACAGAAAATGTCACCTTGTATTGGTTCCAACTCGCATTAAAGGTACACCAGCCAAAATTTCAACCCTTTTGCTATTATCAATATCTCCGCGCGTTCAAATGGAGTGAACCTCTCTCAGCCTCACGATGATTTGTCCGTTTAACCCTCGCTGCCTCTGAGCCTGCACAGCACAAACCTTTCAAAACTTTTCTTTTAAGAGCACCAAATTATTTTATTCCAATTAAGGGGCAATTTAGCGTGGCCAATCCACCTAACATACACATCATTGGATTGTGGGGGTGACACCCCAGCAGACATGGGGAGAACGTGCAAGCTCCACATGGACAGTGACCTGGGGCCGGGATCGAACCCGGGTCCTCGGCGCCGTGAGGCAGCAGTGCTAACCACTGCTCCACATGCCACTCCTCCAAACCTTTAAAAGCACGACAGTGGGGCACACGCAGAGTCGTGTGTGCCATACGGGAGCTGTGCGCACTGTGCCAGACATGGCACAGACTGAGGGAGCAGGATCTTCTTTTTGGGTGTCAGAGGGCTGTGGGTTCTAGTCCCCAACCCAGGGGCCTCAGCGTAGAATCTCAGCTGACAACCCCCCCCCCCCCCCCCCCCCCGAAGTCGCGCTGAGGAAATTCTGTCGATGGGTTGAAAGGTTAAACCAAGGATCTCTCGGGTGAAGGTGTGAAAAATACCACAGCGCAATTTGAAAGAAAAGCAGAGAGGTTCTCCCTGGTTTTTCTGTCCAATACATATCCCTCGATAAACTTACACAAAAGAAAGTGTTCAAATTGCTGATTGTGCTTAAACCTGGCTCCCTACACAGCCAAAAGTGAACACAATAAAGCACCATGGAATGCCATGAGGATTTGAGAAATGTTACATTCAATTTTCTCATTTTTGCTTTACCTTGTGTGCATTCTGCAGAGCTTGGAGTAAATAGCAGCTCTTCAATCCCTGGTACCATTTGTTCTCTGCTGTTATCCGCGCCCAACATACCCAATTCACCCAATCATGTGACATTATGTCAGATCTACATAAGCCTGCAACAGTGGCAGAAGCACCTGTAGAGTTAGCTTCCAACTGCTATGTGCTGTGTGTATCTACTGATCTACCGCACACAAACCTTCTTTGCTAAGGTGCCTGTCAATGACTTTGTCTCAACATGCTACCGTATTGATGTGTGTACAGGCCCCCTCTGAATATCACATACAAACGTTGAAAAACTGTAGAAACCGCTTAACTGCTTCGAAACAAACCAGTCAACTTATAAACCTTAAATAACAGCCAGGTAACCATTCTGCCCAACATTCCATCGCTTATACAGAGGATGGTAGCGGTAATGACATCAGGACTTGTCGATCTGGTGTGTCCCCGAACAGGAGTCACATCACTCCTTCGTGTTCTTCACAGTTAATGAAAGGCAGCTCCTCACACCTGTGCACTGTTCGCATCAGGTTTACAAGACAGAAACACACCGACCATCAAAATCGGCCTCTTCACCCTCAATGACAAATATCACCTCCTATCTGGCTCCACTAAATCAGCGACACCTGTTTTCACATAATGGGATCCCATTGGACTTCCATCATTCAGTCCTGTGCTCCTGTTTCCAAAACAATGAGAAGTGACTGAGAGGAGGAGAATCTCCCTCCTAACCCTGGCCTAAACCTCTCTGTCTCTCTCACCTCCTTTTCAGGGTCTTGCCAAATCCATCTCTCAAGCCTGTCCTTTGGTTGCTCCAATTCAATTCCCATCCCAGTCATCAGTGTGAAGCCCCATGGCCTTACCTTTACACTGGAGGGAACTGGTTGGAATGATACAAAGTTTGCAGCAGAGAGAGAGCCCCACAGGTCCATTCTAGTCTGCACAATCCACACACGCCTCCTTCCACTCGACAGCATCTCGCCCTATTCTCCAGTGGGGTTTTAATACTTGGACTGGGAGCCCTATGACTGAGGTTTGTCTGCTTTGCCGTGACTATTAGTTTGCAGGTTTTCAAGTTGGTGGCATGTGAAGGTAGCTGCCTTCCTCCCAATGGAGGCTTCCCGTACCAGCACACATAGAACCTCCTGATTTCCGCAGGGGACGCGTTCCTGATTCAGGAACCCCTCTGGCTGACAGCTACCAATGAACTCTCATTGAGCAGGACCTCAAATAAAACCCCATCCGCCCATCTGAAATCCCATAGTGCTGGCTGGAGCACACTCCACACCCTGTAAACTGATGACAGCCCCACCTCTCGATGATGCACCTCTTGACTGATTGCAAACATCATCATCCTTAATTTGGTAACTGTCCCGAGTGGTGAAGTCCTGGGTTTCAACAAGCCGCAGCAATCCTGAACTGCTCGAGGGAAGATCTGGGCGTGCAGGTCCACAGTTCCTTAAAACTAGCAACACAGGTGGCCAAGGTGATTGAGAAGGCATATGGGGTGCTTGTCTTCATCAGCCAGGGCATTGAGTACAGGGGTTGGGAAATCATGTTACAGCTGTATAAAACCTTGGTTAGGCTACATTTGGAGTACTGTGTGATGTTCTGATCACCACGTTATCAGAAGGACTTGGAAGCTTTGGAAAAAATGCAAAGAAGGTTCACCAGGATGTTGCCTGGTCTCGAGGGTGTTGGCTATGAGGAGAAGTTGAATAAACTAGGCTTGTTTTGACTGGAAAGGTGGACGCTGAGGGGAGACGTGATAGAGGTCTACACAATTATGAGAGGCACAGACAGGGTGGACAGTCAGAGGCTTTTTCCAAGGGTGGAAGTGTCAATTACAGGGGTCAGAGGTTCAAGGTGAGAGGGGGAAAGTTTAAGTACGTTTTTCACCCACAGAGTGGTGGGTGCCTGGAATGCGCTGCCAGAGTATTTGGTGGAGGCAGGCACTTTAACAACATTTAAGAGGCATCTGGATGGATACATGAATAGGGAGGAAAAAGAGGGATACGGACCGGGGAAGGGCAGAAGGTTTTGTCTTGAGTTAGGACATTATGATTGGCACAGGCTCGGAGGGCCGAAGGGCCTGTTCCTGTGCTGTACTTTCCTTTGTTCTTCCTTTGTTCTTTGACCCACGAGTCAAATTGTGACTGTGGCCATCCAGGTCAGACCACCTCCCAGATACTGAACCCCTGCCCCAAGAGATTCATCTTTGGTGGCACCTCAACCCTTCACACTGCATCAGCTGAAACTATTCAAAGGTATGTTAACCTCGATATCAAACTATAACCGCTTCCCCGGCTTTCCGAATATATCCTCATGTCAGCTTTTCCTTCTATTCCTTTCTCCCTCATGCTTCCTTTGAAACACCCGTGTAAATGTACATGATCCCACTACCTACACCTCTATTCTGAGGTGATGATGGAACCAGTCAGGGTAACTTAAAGCCAGGCCTTTCATTTAAGCTTCAGCATAGCGAGATGTATTTCTAGCTCAGCAGAAACCGCACAAAGATAGAAGACAACATTTCTGCTTTATTTTTAGCTACTGTCATGAAACCAAGCTATAAACAGCGCAGAGCGAGAATGTGGAATGACTCGAAGAGGAAAACCGAACCAGCTCCAAACGCAATGGTGGCACCCAGCTTGTGAACAAAACCAGCCCCAGGAGCTGGAGGGTTGGGCCTTGGGCAGGAAAGCCGTCCATTAACCTATTAAGGCCCCTGGGTTGCCACTTAATGGCCACTTACCCGCGCAGCTGGCCTTGCTCTTCATCACAAACCAACCTCCCCACCGCCCCCCCCCCCCCCCCCAAACCCCCCGTACTGGCTGAGGTTATTCATGCAGGCCCCACCTTCTGAACCTTGCCCCTCGCCTGAGGTGTGGTGATCCTCATGTTAAATCGCCACCAGTCAGCTCTCCCCCTCAAAGGGGATGCAGCCTGTGGTCATCTGGGGCTATGGCGACTTTGTCGTTACCTTAATGGCCACTTACCACTTAATATCCCATTAGTATCCCACCCAGTCCCAATTTTTAAGCTGGCAGAGCGGGTGCGTGTAGGTTGGGAAAGTGACATTTACACTTTTCCCCCATCTCGGATGGAAGGGCGGGGGGCGCCTCACTCTGAATGCACCCTCAGTGTGGGAGCCCCGGAACCCGTTGGAGCTCCGGAACCAGGCAACCACTCCCGCTGCCCCCGGATGTTCCCTACCCTCTGGCCCCCGGGACACCCGGGACTTAGTTTTTTGATGGTCACCGGACTTATGCGTAGGCAGAGCACCGCAGTACCGCCTCTTGCCACTGTAGCACTGTGCCAGCTTCGGGACCTGCTGGCCAATCAGGTTGGCCGACAGCTCTCATGGCCAGGGCTCCCTTCCAAGGGTGGATGGGTGTCCCACTCGCTGCCAATCATCCCTCAAGTGAGTGTTAAATGGAAGTGGAAGATAGAGAATTGTCAGCTGTGCGTTGTACTCGATGAAGCAGTGTCGAGGGAGATTTACTCTGCGTCTAACCTGTGTTGTACCTGACCTGAGAGGAGGTCTCTCCTCCAATACTCTATCCTCTCTCTCTTGATGCCACACTCTTTTTGATGCTCTCTCTCTCCTCTCTTGTGAGCCAGTCACTCTCTACTTGTTCAAGAATCTCTCCTCCTCCTTGGCTCCACTCCTTTTCTCCGCTGAAGATGCTGGCATCTGGCCCAAGGGCCACTGGCCACTCTGCAATATGTCAGCCAGGCTCCCTCCCTTGTCTTCACTCAGAGCCAAGCAAGAAAATAATATCGGGTTCTATTTTTGAGAACATGCAGTGACGCCTGGAAAGTCAGTGTATGTGAGTGAGTGGGGCAGAATTGGGGTTTGTGGTGATGTCCTCTGTGGTCGAATAGCCTCCCACTATCCACTGTCCAGGAGCTTGCAGCAGGCAAGATTGGGGGGAGTGGGTGTTGTTGGGGGGTGGTGAGACGGGTGGGGGCGGGGGGTGGGGGGGGGGTTGGGGGGAGGGGGGGGGGGAGTGGGGCTCCTGGTACAATACTGTACTCCGGCGTGAATCAATGGAGAGGACAGCAGCGGGCCAGTTTCTGGGGAGGCTCTGTACTGGTTGGCAATCGTGGAAGTTGAGGGGAACGTTTTATGGTTTGTCACAGAACGGCAATCTGTAAATCCTCAACCCTACCCCATGAGGGGCTGGTTTAGCACACGGGGCTAAATCGCTGGCTTTGAAAGCAGACCAAGGCAGGCCAGCAGCGCGGGTTCAATTCCCGTACCAGCCTCTCCGAACAGGCGCCGGAATGTGGCGACTAGGGGCTTTTCACAGTAACTTCCTTCGAAGCCTACTTGTGACAATAAGCCATTTTCATTTTTCATAGCTGCTTTGTGCGGCCGCCGTTACAGATTGGGTGTAATTGCGGGTGACAAACTAACCACCTCAGTCCGAGCACTAAGGTCGCTGAGGGTTTAAAAGCATTGTAAGTTGTAAAGTTTGCGTTCACCCTTGTGTCTGGCTGAAAGATCCTTGGAAAGATATTGCTCTTTCTCCAGTTGACCAAAGTGTGCCAACCTTCCAGTGGCAATGAGCAGAAAGGATAACACCAACTTCAGTTGCTGTAAGGTGACTTTGTTCAAGATAACAATAACAGCTTGTCTTTATATCGCGCCTTTATAAGATCATAGAGCGCAGAAGCAGGAGGAGGATATTCAGCCCATCATTCAATGCGACAATGGCCCTAACTGCACCTTCCTGCCTGTTCACCAAAAATCTAAACTTAAACCTGAGTGTTGTCCTCAGTGAGTTCTCCCTGATGTTCGGGGATCAGTATCTACCCTCCCAGCAATATCACTGAAACAGAATATCCAGTCATCTTCTCACTGCTGTTTGTGGCATCTTGCTGTGCGCAAATTGGCACACGAGTTTCTTACATGGCAACAGTGACTATGCTTCAAAAGTACGTCACGTGAACAATGACCGAGGGGAAGTTAGATAAATACAGGAGGGTGCAAGAGACAGAAGAGACTAAAGCAGGGCGGGATATGAACAATGTTGTAGACCCAGTGGGGCTGAATGGACTTTTTCTGTGCTATAAATGCAGTGAAGTACATTTGTCACAGAGCAACGCAAGCAGACCCTATGTCACATGGCCAAAAGATTGGCCTAAGTTCTTAAAGGAGGGAGAAAGGGAGACCTCCAGTGGCGGCCATGGAGTGAGTGGTCGCACACAGGGAAACTGCTGCTCCAAGGCATTGGTTAGGGCTCTTTATACCCAAAAGTGGGGAAACTCCGGCAGGAAAGTGGTGCAGAAAGTGTGGAGGAGAAGTTCCCCTCCATGAGTGGCATGTCTACTGGTTACCAGACCAGGCAAAAAACAGTAAGAACAGCAGGAGCCCATTCATTTCCTTGAGCTTGTCACACCATTCAATGAGTTCATATTGTATCTGCAGTGTAATTCCATTTATGTTATTCCATATCCCTCACTGTGTGACTCCATATCCGTCAGTAAGTGGCCCCATATCCCTCAGTATGTGGCTCCATATCCCTCAGTATGTGGCTCCATATATCTCAGTATGTGGCTCCATATCCCTCAGTGTGTGGCCCCATATCCCTCAGTATGTGGCTCCATATCCCTCAGTATGTGGCTCCATATCCCTCAGTATGTGGCTCCATATCCCTCAGTATGTGACTCCATATCCCTCAGTATGCGGCTCCATATCCCTCAGTATGTGGCTCCATATCCCTCAGTATGTGACTCCATATCCCTCAGTATGCGGCTCCATATCCCTCAGTATGTGACTCCATATCCCTCAGTATGTGACTCCATATCCCTCACTGTGTGGCTCCATATCCCTCAGTATGTGACTCCATATCCCTCAGTATGCGGCTCCATATCCCTCAGTGTGTGGCTCCATATCCCTCAGTATGTGGCTCCATATCCCTCAGTATGTGGCTCCATATCCCTCAGTATGTGACTCCATATCCCTCAGTATGCGGCTCCATATCCCTCAGTATGCGGCTCCATATCCCTCAGTATGTGACTCCATATCCCTCAGTATGTGGCTCCATATCCCTCAGTGTGTGGCTCCATATCCCTCAGTATGTGGCTCCATATCCCTCAGTATGTGGCTCCATATCCCTCAGTATGTGACTCCATATCCCTCAGTGTGTGGCTCCATATCCCTCAGTATGTGGCTCCATATCCCTCAGTGTGTGGCTCCATATCCCTCAGTGTGTGGCTCCATATCCCTCAGTATGTGACTCCATATCCCTTAGTATGTGACTCCATATCCCTCAGTATGTGGCCCCATATCCCTCAGTATGTGGCTCCATATCCCTCAGTATGTGGCTCCATATCCCTCAGTATGTCACTCCATATCCCTCAGTATGTGGCTCCATATCCCTCAGTATGTGACTCCATATCCCTCAGTATGTCACTCCATATCCCTCAGTATGTCACTCCATATCCCTCAGCGTGTGGCTCCATATCCCTCAGTATGCGGCTCCATATCCCTCAGTATGTGGCTCCATATCCCAAGTATGTGGCTCCATATCCCTCAGTATGTGGCTCCATATCCCTCAGTATGTGGCTCCATATACCTCAGTATGTGGCTCCATATCCCTCAGTATGTGGCTCCATATCCCTCAGTATGTGACTCCATATCCCTCAGTGTGTGGCTCCATATCCCTCAGTATGTGGCTCCATATCCCTCAGTGTGTGGCTCCATATCCCTCAGTGTGTGGCTCCATATCCCTCAGTATGTGACTCCATATCCCTTAGTATGTGACTCCATATCCCTCAGTATGTGGCCCCATATCCCTCAGTATGTGGCTCCATATCCCTCAGTATGTGGCTCCATATCCCTCAGTATGTCACTCCATATCCCTCAGTATGTGGCTCCATATCCCTCAGTATGTGACTCCATATCCCTCAGTATGTCACTCCATATCCCTCAGTATGTCACTCCATATCCCTCAGTATGTGGCTCCATATCCCTCAGCATGTGGCTCCATATCCCTCAGTATGTGACTCCATATCCCTCAGTATGCGGCTCCATATCCCTCAGTATGTGGCTCCATATCCCTCAGTGTGTGGCTCCATATCCCTCAGTATGTGGCTCCATATCCCTCAGTATGTCACTCCATATCCCTCAGTATGTCACTCCATATCCCTCAGTATGCGGCTCCATATCCCTCAGTGTGTGACTCCATATCCCTCAGAATGTGGCTCCATATCCCTCAGTATGCGGCTCCATATCCCTCAGTATGTGGCTCCATATCCCTCAGTATGTGACTCCATATCCCTCAGTATGCGGCTCCATATCCCTCAGTATGTGACTCCATATCCCTCAGTATGTGACTCCATATCCCTCACTGTGTGGCTCCATATCCCTCAGTATGTGGCTCCATATCCCTCAGTATGTGACTCCATATCCCTCAGTATGTGACTCCATATCCCTCAGTATGCGGCTCCATATCCCTCAGTATGCGGCTCCATATCCCTCAGTATGTGACTCCATATCCCTCAGTATGTGACTCCATATCCCTCAGTATGCGACTCCATATCCCTCAGTATGCGGCTCCATATCCCTCAGTATGCGGCTCCATATCCCTCAGTATGTGACTCCATATCCCTCAGTATGTGACTCCATATCCCTCAGTATGCGGCTCCATATCCCTCAGTATGCGGCTCCATATCCCTCAGTATGTGACTCCATATCCCTCAGTATGTGACTCCATATCCCTCAGTATGCGGCTCCATATCCCTCAGTATGTGACTCCATATCCCTCAGTATGTGACTCCATATCCCTCAGTGTGTGGCTCCATATTCCTCAGTATGTGGCTCCATATCCCTCAGTGTGTGGCTCCATATCCCTCAGTATGTGGCTCCATATCCCTCAGTGTGTGGCTCCATATCCCTCAGTGTGTGGCTCCATACCCCTCAGTATGTGACTCCATATCCCTCAGTATGTGGCCCCATATCCCTCAGTATGTGGCTCCATATCCCTCAGTATGTGGCTCCATATCCCTCAGTATGTCACTCCATATCCCTCAGTGTGTGGCTCCATATCCCTCAGTATGTGGCCCCATATCCCTCAGTATGTGGCTCCATATCCCTCAGTATGTGACTCCATATCCCTCAGTGTGTGGCTCCATATCCCTCAGTGTGTGGCTCCATATCCCTCAGTATGTGACTCCATATCCCTCAGTATGTGGCCCCATATCCCTCAGTATGTGGCTCCATATCCCTCAGTATGTGGCTCCATATCCCTCAGTATGTCACTCCATATCCCTCAGTATGTCACTCCATATCCCTCAGCGTGTGGCTCCATATCCCTCAGTATGTGGCTCCATATCCCTCAGTATGTGGCTCCATATCCCTCAGTATGTGGCTCCATATCCCTCAGTATGTGGCTCCATATATCTCAGTATGTGGCTCCATATCCCTCAGTATGTGACTCCATATCCCTCAGTATGTGGCTCCATATCCCTCAGTATGTGGCTCCATATCCCTCAGTATGTGGCTCCATATCCCTCAGTATGTGACTCCATATCCCTCAGTATGTGGCTCCATATCCCTCAGTATGTGGCTCCATATCCCTCAGTATGTGGCTCCATATCCCTCAGTATGTGACTCCATATCCCTCAGTATGTGGCTCCATATCCCTCAGTATGTGACTCCATATCCCTCAGTATGTGGCTCCATATCCCTCAGTATGTGGCTCCATATATCTCAGTGTGTGTCCCCATATCCCTCAGTATATGGCTCCATATCCCTCAGTATGTGGCTCCATATCCCTCAGTATGTGGCTCCATATCCCTCAGTATGTGGCTCCATATCCCTCAGTATGTGGCTCCATATCCCTCAGTATGTGGCTCCATATATCTCAGTATGCGGCTCCATATCCCTCAGTATGTGGCTCCATATATCTCAGTGTGTGTCCCCATATCCCTCAGTATATGGCTCCATATCCCTCAGTATGTGGCTCCATATATCTCAGTATGTGGCTCCATATATCTCAGTACGCGGCTCCATATCCCTCAGTATGTGGCTCCATATCCCTCAGCGTGTGGCTCCATATCCCTCAGTATGTGTCCCCATATCCCTCAGTATATGGCTCCATATCCCTCAGTATGTGGCTCCATATATCTCAGTATGTGGCTCCATATATCTCAGTATGTGGCTCCATATATCTCAGTATGTGGCTCCATATCCCTCAGTATGTGTCCCCATATCCCTCAGTATGTGGCTCCATATATCTCAGTGTGTGGCTCCATATATCTCAGTGTGTGGCTCCATATATCTCAGTATGTGTCCCCATATCCCTCAGTATGTGGCTCCATATATCTCAGTATGTGGCTCCATATCCCTCAGTATATGGCTCCATATCACTCAGACAGGCCGACGACGGGAAAGGCAGTGGGGCAGGTGCAGAGGGCAAGGGGGGCATTATATGACTATGGAGAGAAGGCGAGCCGCATGTTGGCCCACCAGTTACGGAGGCAGGTCATGTCCAGGGAAATTCTATGGGTGCAGACAGAGAAGGGGAAGGTAGTGTCGGAACCGGGGAGGGTAAACAAGGTGTTTAGGGGGTCGCCTGAGAAGTTGTACAGGGCCCAACCGGGCACAGAAGAGGGGGATATGGATCTGATTTTGGATGGGCTGGAGTTTCCGTAACTGGAGAAAGAGAGGAGACAGGCGTTGGAGGGGCCGGTGGGGCTGAGGGGGATGATGGGTAGTATAAGGGGGATGAAGTTGGAGAATTCCCCGGGGCCAGATGGCTTCCCAGCGGAGATTTATAAGGAATTTACAACAGAGTTTGCACCGCATTTGCTGAGGATGTTTAGTGAGGCGCTAGAGAAGGGGGAGCTGCCAGAGACATTGACACAGGCATCGATTACACTAATCTCAGAGGAGGAGAATGATCCATTGGAGTGTGGGTCGTAAAGGCCCATTTCACTGTTAAACACAGATGTGAAAGTGTTGGCCACGTTAGGGGCGGGGAGGATGGAGGGGTACCAGAGGTGGCCGCTGAGGACCAAACGGGTTTTGTAAAGGGCAGGCAGCTCTCCAGTAATATTAGGAGGCTGTTAAATGTGATTCTGACCCTGTAGTTGGGGCGGGTACTCGAGGTAGTGGTCTCTGATGGATAGGGAAAAGGCTTCCAATCGGGTGGAGCAGAGGTACCTGTTCGAGATCTTGGGGAGGTTGGCCCGAAGTTTGTGGCATGGGTGCCCGGTGGCGTGCATACAGACAAATGAGAAGAGTTCAGAGTTTTGGGTTTCACAGGGGCACAAGGTACGGGTGTCTGCTCTCACCGCTGTTGTTTGCGCTGGCAATACAGCCCTTGGCGATGGCCCTTAGGGGGTCAGTGGGTGGCAGAGGATCGTGAGGGGGGAGTAGGGAACACCGGATGTTGCTGTATGCGGAAGATTTGTTGTTGTTTGTGTTGGACCCTCTGGAGGATATGGAGAGGATCATGGGAATGTTGGAGAGGTTTAGGGCCTTCTCGGGATATGAGCTAAATGCCGGGAACAGTGAGGTGTTTCTGGTGAATGTGGCGGATCGGAGAGAGCCAACCTGGAGGCATTGCCATTTAGGGTAGCCAGGGATAGAGGAATGGGTGACGATGCACAGGTGGAATCTGACAACATTGGTGGAGGAGGTCAGGGGGGGTTTAGGAGTTGGGTACACTGCACCTGACATTGGCGAGGAGGGTACAGGTGGTTAAGATGAATGTGTTGCCGAGATTCCTGTTCAGAATACAAAGGGTTAATGCCATATCATAATTACCCACTAGATGGAGCTAGAGGTAGAACTATATAAAGCACTGACTCACAGACTTCTTGGAGAGAGCTGGAGGAGAGCTAGAGAGCAGTGAGAGAGAGTAGAATACAGTTATAGATAGAGTGTAGAGACTAGTGTTAGTAGAGTGCAGCTTGTAGATTACTGGATTATTGTTTACTATAGGAGTAAGTGGTCAAGCTTTAATAAGTAGTGTAAATAAATGTTAGCTTTGTTAATGAACTTAGCTTCTGTGGTCTTTGTGAACACGACGATATCCACCCTGATAACAAGAATCACAAAGAACAGCACAGGGGCGGGAGGAGATAGGACGGGAGTGTGCAACGAGGCGATGGGTAGGGTAAATTCAACCTCCTCCTGCGCGAGGATGAGCTTGATTCAGTTCAAGGTGGCTCACAGGGTACATATGACCTGGGCGAGGATAAGTGGGTTCTTCCAGGAGGTGGCCAACAAGTGCGAGAAGTATGGGCGAGGGCCAGCGAATCATGCGCACATGTTCTGGGGCCGTGAGAAGCTGGAGAGATATTGGGAAGCGATATTTGGGACTCTATTGAAGATGGTGGAGGTGGAGGTCAGGCCAGCCCCAATGGTGGCGATCTTTGGGGTATCGGAAATGCCGCAGCTGATGGAGGGGAAGGGGACCGGTGTTGTGGCCTTCGCCTCTCTAGTTGCCCGCCGAAGGATATTGCTCCATATCCCACAGTATGTGTCCCCATATCCCTCAGTGTGTGGCTCCATATCCCTCAGTATGTGACTCCATATCCCTCTGTATGTGACTCCATATCCCTCAGTATGTGGCTCCATATCCCTCTGTATGTGACTCCATATATGTGGGGGGAAATGCCGCCAGGGGTGGCGGCCTGGCTGGGGGACCTGCATGAGTTCCTTTGGCTGGAAAAGATCGAGTTTGAGTTGATGGGATCAGCGGAAGGCTTTGAGACACGATGGGGAATGTACATGACAATGTTTGAGGCATTGTCCGTCGTGGTGGAGGGGGGGGGGGGGGGGGGGGGGAAGAGGGGGGGGGGGGGTGAAAACGGGGAGAAACTGTACAAACTGTGGACTGTGGGGGTGTTGAGAATGTTGTTGATTTGTGTTGCTGTATTTTTGCGCATGTTTGGAACAAAATACATTTTTTTAACAGAGGAGAGAAAGGTGCAGTAAAGGGGTTTAGGGAAGGATTCCAGAGCTTAGAAACCAGGAAGCTAAAGGCAGCTTTGATGGAGCTGGTAAAAGCGTTTAGGATGAATTGTGCCCTGAGTCACTCACTGCAGCCGCCTGCATTAATTAGCACGGCTGTGGAGAATAGCAGGAGGGTCTCATGCATGCACTGTACATCACAAATTGAATTAGTGACTCACTCTCAGAGCAAATGTAAAATCTTAATTGTCTGATCAGTGTGACATAGTCTGCTCATCCGCTTACACAGGTTTCTAAAGTAACAATGAAATTTCAGAATGGGGAAGGGCGGATAAATTAATTTATCTGGGAATGTTACCTGGGATGAAGGTTCGTGAAGTTGGGTCAAGCAGGGAGGCCTTCAAAAATAATGGGTGGGACCCGATTCCGGCATTCCTGCCCCCATCCCCATTTTCGGCAATTCATGCTGACGCGGGAGAAGGTGCAGGTAGTGTGCCCACATGCAGAACTTACGCATCGGCCGACTTCATTGTGGGGGTGGGCATTTCAATACCCTCCCCACTTCAATGTTTTTATGGAGTTAGGCCCATTCCCCTCTGACCTTCCCAGAAAACTGTCCATCGGTCACAGTCAGTGATAGTCCAATTGAGGAAACCTGTAATCCACTTCACATCTCTTCATTTTGTCCAGGTAAACACAGGCATTCAAAAATCTCTTCTAAGAAAGATTAGGTAAACATGTCAAACAAACAAAGCTACCACTCCCCTGCAAAATGTGTCAACTTTGCCTAGAGGCATGCGTCCATTAGTCAGTTTTGGAGTTCAGCCAAGCATTCAAAATGAAGCTGTCTGGCAACTGTATCAACAAAATGCAGGTTGAGCTGATGGCCGGGCATGTTTTTTTTCCAGCTGGTCTCAACATGAATGTTTGGGTGAGCTTCAAGCATGGCGAATGGATTCAACTCTGTAGGCAATGTTGACGTACGTGCCAGGAGAGAGATTGCTTTGTTTGATTGACATTTTTATTACTTTGAAATAAATCTTCCTTTGAAGAATTATTTTTCAATGCCTGTGTATGTTTTTTTTTACACAGGATTAAGAGATACGAAATGGATTAAAGTTTTTCTGTCATTGATTCTATGAATGGGTCTGCATGATTTATGCCTTCGTGAGATTGTAAGATGAACATTTTCATTTTATTTTTAAAGTGTGTTTGCTTATGATGTCAGTTACAAGAGCATTTCAAAGACTTGCCAATGGGTCATTGGTTTTGTTCATAGTAGACACTGAAAGAGGAGGATGTATGGGGCCATGGGAGGGCATAGGGGTAATGGAAAGGAACATGATGAGGTGGCATGGGAATATGCAGGTTATGAGGCAGCATGAAATGGGCATAAAGGATAATTAGCTGATATGATGTGGCCTGGAGCAGGCATGTGAGTGGGTGAAGGGTGAGGGTTAGAGGGCCTAATAGTCATGGTCACAACTGTGCTAATGCTCCAGTAAATGGAGACAGGCCTTCTAACCTGTCAACCTCATCATCCACCTGCCTCTAATGTCACCTTGGGTCTATCTCCAGGGGTGGTGGCCCAACTCCAAATCATAATAATAATAATCTTTATTGTCACAAATAGGTTTACATTAACACTGCAATGAAGTTACTGTGAAAATCCCCTAGTCGCCACACTCTGGCACCTGTTCAGGAACACAGAGGGAGAATTCGGAATGTCTAATTCACCTAACAAGCACGGCTTTCGGGACTTATGGGAGGAAACCGGAGCGCCCGGAAGAAACCCACGCAGACACGGGGAGAACATGCAGACACCGGACAGACAGTGACCCAAGCCGTGAATCGAACCCAGGACCCTGGCGCTGTGAAGCAACAGTGCTCAGAGTGCTAACCACGCTGATCATGGGTGATTCCCCAGGTGGAAATAGGCTGGGCAGGCTCCTCCAGGACCGAGATGGGATCACGGGTTGGGGAAAATTCCCAATTCCCGATACCTGGTTCTTTGATGAAATTCCAGAGCAAAGTGTCTGCACTGAGAACTAAAGGGAATTTTGCTGAATTGCCTATCGGATTTATTAATTATGATCTTACATTTGTGTGCTCTGGTTTTGAACTCTCCCGGAAGTGGACATATTTTCACTTTGTTTATCCTATCGAACCCGTAATAATTTAAAGATCAGGTTGCCTCTCAATCTTCAGTTTTCTTGAGAAAAACCTCTACCTGGCAGATAAAAGCAAACCATTATTGCATATTCTCCACCGTTTTACAAAGAGGTAGAATATTCTTGGGCACAATTAAAATGCTGCTTCCAGTCCATGTAACATGTTCAATTGCCCTTGGTGCTAAAATTAGTTTGAAAATGAGCATGTTGCGATGACTAATTTTGAAGATCCGTTTGGTAAATTAATTTGAATCTATTATCCAGGAATTAGCTTGTAAAATAAAAGGGGCAATGTCTCGAATCCAAGAACTGGCAAAGTGGTTTCAAATGAATTTATTAAGTGATCGTGCAAGTAGTATCACACAGAGTAATTTCCAACCTCGCCTCCTCCAGCTTTCATTTTCAAGTGTTTCATAATGATCTAAAATGCTAAATTGATCATCAAGGAAATACCGCATTAACTGAGCAAGGGTTGGCCAGGTTGCCTGAGACACAAGTAGTTCCTGTCATTGGAGGTCAAGGCCTGATCAACATGAAGCAGGTCTACAGGTCAAACCAGATGTGTTGGATTGGGCGACTGTCACAGATCAGTCACACCCCAGGTGCCCGCGCCCTGCAAGAATCTGAGCGGGAATCAGGAACGAGACAGAAAGAGACCTCTCCAGCTGCAGGACTGGCTTTGTTCCCCGGCATGATTTCCTTTGCCAACTCCACCCCACTTCCCTGACCATCGTCTGGGGCTGAGTCACATCGCTCACGATCTTTAACCCTGGAATAAGCTTCCGAAGTCGATGCCAAGAAAACCATTGAAAAGGGAGCCTTAGCCTTTAAAAAAATATTTATTACTGCCACAAGCAGGCGTACATTAACACTGCAATGAAGTTACTGTGAAAAGCCCCTAGTCGCCACATTCCGGCACCTGTTCGGGTACACAGAGGGAGAATTCAGAATGTCCAATTCACCTAATGGCACGTCTTGCGGGACTTGTGGGAGGAAACCCACGCAGACACGGGGAGAACGTGCAGACTCCGCACAGACAGGGACCCAAGCTGGGAATTGAACCCGGTTCCCTGGCGCTGTGAAGCAACAGTGCTAACCACTGTGCTACCATGTGGCCTTGCTATTAGCCCTTCAGCACTTTCAAGTATATGTCCAACATGACAATAAACAAAGCTTAGTTTATACAGACTTGGTTCGATTAGTTGGCTGTGGCCAATGAATTGGCCAAAAGGCCTTATTCTACCGGAAACAGGCGGTGATTTGGATCTTGCCTGAGTGGAATCATAGAATCCCTACAGTGCAGAAGGAGGCCATGCGGCTCATCAAATCTTCACTGACCCTTCGAGTGAACACTCTATCCGTGCCCACACCCCCATCCACCCTGCCCAATCCCTGTGACCCCATATCCTAACCTGCACATCCCTGGACTCTAAGGCCAATTCACCATGGTCAATCCACCTAACCTGCACACCTTTGGACTGTGGGAGGAAACCGGAGCACCCGGAAGAAACCCAGGCAGACACGAGGAAAACATACAAACTCCACACAGTGACCCAAGGCCGGAATTGAACACGCGTCACTGGCGATGTGAGGCAGCAGTGCTAACCACTGTGCCACCGTGTCACCCCAATGATTTTCAGGGAGTCGGGGAAAGGACAGTGAGACCTGGATGCTCAGAGGAAAGGACTTTCTCTCTTTTCTCTCTCTCGTTCTCCAGAAACTGCAAGAAGCTGCAGTGACTACCTTGAATAAACAGCCTAGATTAGAGTCATGGAGTCATACAACACAGAAAAGACTTTTCGGTCTGCACCGGTCAAAAACCACCACCTAACCATTCTAGTTCCATTTCCCAGCACTTGGCCCATAGCCTTGTCTGTCTTGGGATCGCAAGTGCACATCTAAATACTCCTTAAACGTTACGAGGTCTCTGCTTCCACTTCCCTTTCAGGCAGCGAGTTCCACACTCCCACCACCCTCTGGGTAAACAAGTGTTTCCTCACATTCCCTCTAAACCTCCTGCCCCTTACCTTAAATCTCTGCCCCCTGGCCATTGACCCCTCCACCAAGGGGGAAACATTTCTTCCTGTCTACTCTATCTATGCCCCTCATTATCAAATCCAAAACCTCAGAAACCCCAAACCCCACAAAACCTTAAACCCCAACTCCCCAAATCCTTCAATTTACAAACTTCCATTCACAAAGTTTGAAATGCCTGAGTCTGGCCGCTGAGAGCCAATGTGACGAAGCACACTGCCCACCCTCAGCAGGTAAAATGGGCTGGGATCAGTAAGAATGAGAGGTTCGAGATGGGTGATGCAAGTAGAGTTCAGCACTCCTCCCACCATGTGCTTTGGCACGTTTAGATTCGGGCATGTGGCTTGAACCTTGTGAGCGAGTGAGTACAGTGGGGGGTGGGAGACCGGGGTTTGGCACAAGTTAGGATAAGGTTGTTTGGATGAATTGAAGTTTATGGAGGGTGGGAGACGGGAAACCAGCCAGGAGCGCATGGAGTCCGGCGGGAACAAAATTATGGATGCCATTTTCAGCAACAGATAAGCTGAAATAATGAGTTGCAGGGTCAGTTCCTTCATAGAGTTGAAAGCTAATGGTTTTTAAGGATGGACTTAGAGGACACCTTGTGTACGAGCCTTGCGTAGAATTAGGATCAGAATCGCTTGCTGTAGCCCAGAGAACAATCTCGTTAGCAGCACTCAATTACTTCCGACCAAAAGTCAAGTATGAATGAGGGATTGGGAGCAAGAGTTGGCCATATATCTCCTTGAGTTCGCCCCACCATTCAGTAGGATCGTGGTTAAACTTCTGCCTCAACTCCACTTATAATGTGTGAAGCGTTGAGCCCCACGCTATCGGGAAAAGATTGAGGCTTTTGAGAGGATACTGTACAGATTCCCCAAGGCGTCGCCTGGTATGAGGAAATAGGAAAGAAATGCTGGGTTGATATATTAGGGTGACAAAATAGAAGCAATTAAAATAACGAAAGGGACAGTGTTGATTGTTTCATGCTATGCAGACATGCACATAATGAGATACAGACAGCTAATGAACACAGGGAACAGGACATAACCAATCAGTAGGCAGAACACTTGGGGGTTGTTTCCCACTATAAAAGGCACGAGGCACTCACACTCCACCTCTTTCCACTCGGGACATCTACAGAGTGAGTCCGGTGTATATATCACGTAACGCATACAGCGTGTGGCTGAGAGCTAGTCTGGTTCAGTCAGACAGAGAGATCACACTTAGGTTAGCCGAGAGTCAAACTCATAGAGAACTGTGCTAACTGTGTGACAGGTTCAATAAATCAGATTGAACTAACTTCAAGGTCTGGAGTCTATGTCAGTCATTGCTGCATCCAGTTGCAGCCCGTGTTATCTCATAGAATCATAGAATTTACAGTGCAGAAGGAGGCCATTCAGCCCATCGAGTCTGCACCGGCTCTTGGAAAGAGCACCCTACCCAAGGTCAACACCTCCACCCTATCCCCATAACCCAGTAACCACACCCAACACTAAGGGCAATTTTGGACACTAAGGGCAATTTATCATGGCCAATCCACCTAACCTGCACATCTTTGGACTGTGGGAGGAAACCGGAGCACCCGGAGGAAACCCACGCACACACGGGGAGGATGTGCAGACTCCGCACAGACAGTGACCCAAGCCAGAATCGAACCTGGGACTCTGGAGCTGTGAAGCGATTGTGCTATCCACAATGCTACCGTGCTGCCCCATGTGTGCTGTCTCAGTGTGCTTAACACGACAGATCGGAGCAGGTTGCTTCCAGGAGGTGGGTGGTCGATAACAAAAGGACCCATTTGGATACCAGATAAAATGGAGCAGATTTGGACAAAAGAATGGAGAAACCTCCTCGCAAAACTGTGGAATTTGTGTTCAAGGACAGTGATTGGAGCAGAAACTATGTGAAAGGCAGAGATTTTGAATCATTGTGTGTGTGTGTGTGTGTGTTGGAGATATGGGATGGGTGAGCATTTCAGGGCTTTCCCTTGATAATGAGGGAGGAATTCTCCAGAGTGTATCCCCGCACGATTAAATAGGTGGGACGAGTCAATGTTGGAGCTGATTGCAGACGTTCTGCAGAAGGAGTGGGTGTGATTAGCTGAATGGATGTTTGTTTCATTGTTTCTCGCTGTCTCTTTTCCCTTCCATGATTGCTGTGTGAATCGAAGAGCTTGTTCTGGATTTTCTTTTTTCCCAGGCGAACTCCATGGCGGGCTGTGCAGACTTCTGCATGACCCAAACGAGGGGAGAGCAGCGTTATGGAGTACGATCCTACCTCCACCTGTTCTACGAGGACTGCACCGGCTCAATGCTGGAGGATGACGAATTGGACGAGCTGAACAGGCAGCGCTCCTCCAGTGGGTGTCGGTCTGTCCTCTGGAAGGTAAGAACCTCTGTCAGAACGTGTGTCCTCCTACCCAGAGATAGCAAGAGCAACAACGTCAACTGTTTCCATTTCACAAACCTCACAAGGCATCTCACAGAAGCATTAATGAGGCAAAATCGAATCACATCTGGAGACATTTGGACAGGTGACCCAAAGCCTGGTCAAAGAGGCAGGTTTTAAAGAGCCTCTTCAATTGAGAGGTACCGTTGGCAGAGAGACTGAGGGAATCCCAGAGGTTTGGCAGCAGAAAGCACGTCACCAGTGATGCAGGAATTAAAATCGGTGTTGTGACAGTGACCAGATGCTCCTTAAAACGTAAACCTTTGCCCAGTTTTTGGTCGCTTGCTCTAATGTATGGCTCTGTGTTTCGATAACACTCCCGTGAAGCACTAATAACCTTTTGCTACATTAATGATGATTTATAAAAGCAAGAGGTGTTGTTGTCATTGGGGAAACTGAGTGAGTGGGGTCAATGCCCTGTCCAAGTCAGAACTGTCATGATATGCGGTCACACACACAGACAAGCAGCTAATGGACACAGAGAACAGGACATGACCAATAAGCAGGCAGGACACTCAGGGGTGGGATCTGACTATAAAAGACACGAGGCGCTCACACTCCGCCTCTTTCCACTGATGAACATCTAGAGAGTCAGTCAAGGGTGTTGTTACAATCTCACACCTCCACCACGTGGCTAAGAGCTAGACTGGTTCAGTCAGACAGAGTAACCACACTTAGGTTAGCAGAGAGTCGAAATCACAGAGAACTGTGCTAACTGTGCTATTAGTTCAATAAATCAGATTGAACTAACTTCAAGGTCTGGAGTATCTTTCTGATCTAAGCTGCATCCAGTTGCAGCCAGTGTTAGATCAGTAAACCTAACATGACAAGAACAAGAACTGTTACCGTCTCAATTCTTTTCTAGGATTTAGACACACGCACACACAAAACCACACACACACACACACACACACACAGAACCACACACACACACACACACACACACACAGAACCTCACACACACACAGAACCACACAGACACTCACAGAACCATGCACACACACACAGAACCACACACACACACACACACACACAGAACCACAAATACACACACACACACAGAACCTCACACACACACACGGAACCACACACACACAGAACCACACACAGACACACACAGAACCACACACACACAGAACCACACACAGACACGCACAGAACCACACGCACACACACAGAACCACACGCACACACACAGAACCACACACACACACACACACAGAACCTCATACACACACACAGAACCACGCACACACACACACACAGAACCACGCACACACACACACACACAGAACCACGCACACACACACACAGAACCTCACACACACCAGAACCACACGCACACACACAGAACCACGCACACACACACAAAACCACACACACACACACACACACACACACGCAGAACCATGTACACACACAGAACCACGCGCACACACACAGAACCACACACAGAACCACACACACACACACACACAGAATCACACACACACACAGAATCACACACACACACACAGAACCACGCACACACACACAGAACCACGCACTCACACACACACAGAACCACGCACACACACACAGAACCACGCACACACACACAGAACCACGCACACACACACACAGAACCACGCACACACACACAGAACCACGCAAACACACACACAGAACCACACACACGCACACACAGAACCACGCACACACACACAGAACCACACACACGCACACACAGAACCACGCACACACACACAGAACCACGCAAACACACACACAGAACCACGCACACACACACAGAACCACGCACACACACAGAACCACGCACACACACACAGAACCACGCACACACACACAGAACCACACACACACACACAGAACCACGCACACACACACAGAACCACGCACACACACACAGAACCACGCACACAAACACACACAGAACCACGCACACACACACAGAACCACGCACACACACACACACACACAGAACCACGCACACACACACACACAGAACCACGCACACACCACAGAACACACACACACACAGAACCACGCACACACACACAGAACCACACACACACACAGAACCACGCACACACACACAGAACCACACACACACACAGAACCACGCACACACACACAGAACCACACACACACACACAGAACCCACACACACACACACAGAACCACACACACACACAGAACCACACACACACCACACACACACAGAACCACGCACACACACACAGAACCACGCACACACACACAGAACCACGCACACACACACAGAACCACACACACACACAGAACCACGCACACACACACAGAACCACCACACACACACAGCACCACACAACACCCCACACACAGAACCACACACACACACACAGAACCACACACACACACACAGAACCACGCACACACACACAGAACCACGCACACACACACAGAACCACGCACACACACACAGAACCACGCACACACACACACACGCAGAACCACACACACACACACAGAACCACACACACACACACACACGCAGAACCACACACACACACACAGAACCACACACACACACACAGAACCACACACACACACACACACGCAGAACCACACACACACACACAGAACCACACACACACACACAGAACCACACACACACACACAGAACCACACACACACACACACACGCAGAACCACACACACACACACAGAACCACACACACACACACAGAACCACACACACACACACAGAACCACGCACACACACACAGAACCACGCACACACACACAGAACCACGCACACACACACAGAACCACACACACACACACACACAGAACCACGCACACACACACAGAACCACGCACACACACACAGAACCACGCACACACACGCAGAACCACACACACACACACAGAACCACGCACACACACAGAACCACGCACACACACACAGAACCACGCACACACACACAGAACCACACACACACACACAGAACCACACACACACACACAGAACCACGCACACACACACACACAGAACCACGCCCACACACACACACACACACACAGAACCACGCACACATACACAGAACCACGCACACACACACAGAACCACGCACACACACAGAACCACACACACACACACACACAGAACCACACACACACACTGAACCACGCACACACACACACACACACAGAACCACGCACACACACACACAGAACCACACAGACACACACAGAACCACGCACACACACAGAGAACAACACACACACACACAGAACCACACACACACACACAGAACCACGCACACACAGAACAACACACATACACACAAAACCACACACACACACACACAGAAACGCATACACAGAAGCGCGGTTTTACACTGGCTAGCTAATGTGAATCATACTCTGTGAAAGGCTGAATGTAGCCAGGTTGGGCAGGAGGAGGGCGGGTGCCCAGAACAGGGCGGGTGCGGGTTGGCGTTTCCGATAAGCTCCCTCAGGGGGACAGCTGCGAGTGTCCAGGCTGCACAATCACACGCAGACCTCAGTCCCCAGACACGTTGATTAATTTTATTTCAGCCCTGAAGGTTCATCCCGCCCTGGATCCAGGTTACAGCTAAAAGGTAAAGGCTGTCTGACCACTCGGCCCATCCGCCAGCCACACAATCACCTGGGCCAGGCAAATCTGCGGTCAGTTAGCCCCTTCATGGGCTAAATTCATCATTGCTGGCTGCGCTTCCAACTCCGCATGCCCACCGACCGGAATACTGCATGAGTGCACGATGAGGTCTGTACGCACGCCCGACACTTTCTCACGCAATTTCACACCCTTACAGATAGAGCGCACGCTCGCCCAAGCAACATAAAATTCTAGCCATGGAATCACAGAAACACATAGGGCTGGATTCACCGCTCTCCGACGCCAAAATCGTGTTCGGTGACGGGACAGTGAATCCATTTGGCTCCAAAATCGGGAGCGCCGCCGGTTTTTGAACACTCCGGCCCCTGAAAATCGGAGTACTCAAGCGCCGATTATCCACCGCCTCAGGCCATTGCCTGAGGCCAGCCTCACGATGCTCTGTTGCCGACCGTCCGAATTCCCGACACCATCCGGGATTCTCGTGTGGCGGCTGCGGACTCAGTCCGGTGCCGCCACAGTTGGTCAGCGTGCTCGAGCGGTCGGGGAGGGGGGGGGGGGGGCACTACTTTGGCGGTCCAGGTCCGCGGCTGAGTCCGCCATGGAGCACGGCGCGGCCGCCGCTGTGCGCATGCGCGGCCTCTGACCCGGAAGTACCAGCAGCTGGAGCTCCGAGCCCTGCAGGCTCCCCGCTAGCTCTCAGCAAAAACGGGGAATCTGTGGCCTTTCGACACCAGTTTTCCTGCCGTAAAAGGCCACAGTTTTCACACTGGCCCTGGGGACTTAGTCTCCAAAACGGAAAATCCAGCCCATAGCACTGAATGAGGCCATTCGGCCCGGCAATTAAGTGGACAATGAACGCTGGTGTTAATCTAACAAGGGGAAAGCAGAGTTTGGGTTGGGGGTGGGGGTTGACGTCATGTGAAGAGCACAACAAGAAAACCCACATTCAAAGGCTTTGTGTCATAACAGGTTCTCGCCCAAGCCCTCGCCGTAGGCCCCATGGAAATATGAACATAGACAAAAAGCACCAGAAGCAAAACATTGGTTCCAAACACTGGATTAGGTATTGGATTTCAACATAACAATCTGGTTACCATTAATACAGTGTTTAAACATTGTAAGGGCCTATTTTGTATTTTACGATGTTTGTTGTTTACTGGAATTGTGGTGATGGTGTTGGGCCTGGCTCTGGTGAAATCTTCACTGGCAACAAGTTTACCTTTGGAATATCGATGAAATAATTTATTTTGTAGAACAGTAATGGCACTCAGAGAGATTTCAGCCCTTGGTAATGAATCCCAGTTAATTAGCACTGCTCAGTATTAGTATTTATGGGAATAATTAACTATTCTCAGCACCATGTCATTGAATTTAAGAAATCTATCGGCCAGGTGTCTCCTCCTTCCCCGTCACCATTGCTGCCCAGGTGCTAAGCCCAGGCATTCCCTCCCTAAACCTCTTCCCATCTCCAATCTCCTCCTACTTTAAGAACCTCCAGAAGGGTCCACCTCGGCCAGCCAAACTTGCAATCTTTCAGTAACCCAACTCCTTTCCTGGAGACCTCAGAGGATTGTAGAGGTGGGGGAGGCGACAGGGATAGGGAGGGTGCACCAGTTTATCATTTGTGCAAATCCATGCCCATCTTTCCCAGATCCGCTATATTCTTCCCTTTCTGGCCTTTTGACCATCCCTGATTTTAATAGCCCCACCACTGGTGGCAGTGCCTTTAGCTGCCTGAGCCCTAAGCCCTGGAGCTCCCTCCCTGAACCCGTCCAAGATCTCAGCCTCTCTCCTTTAAGACCAACCTTAAAACCTATCTTTGGGACCAAGTCCCCTGCTGTTATACCCCATTAGATCAGTGTTCTTCAAAGTCGGGGGCGCGACCTGCGGGTTGGTCGCGGGCGGGTGTCGGGAGGGTCACGGAGCCGTTGTCCGCGGCGCTCCCAATCGCGCAAATCCCCGCGCAGCAGCCGGCTTTTTATAACGCTGGCTGCAAACACATTGCGCATGCGCACCCAATGATCGGCGCTGATACTCGGGCGCGCATGCGCAGTGCGCCCGCTATTTTTTTAAACAGTTGCAGCTTTTTGTTTTATAAGTTCAGGGGTTTTTTATTCATTTAATCATTTATTTTATTCATTTAATTTTCATTTTTTTCATTTATTGTATTCATTTTTTTTACAAGTTCGGGGGGGGGGTTTTATTCATTTTTTTCATTTATTTTACTCATTTTATTTTTTTTACAAGTTTGGGGCGGTTTTGTTTGATAACATTTTACAGGAAGAGAATTCAGAACTTTGGACAGATGGAGACTCCATACTTTCCGACACAGGAAGGCGTCACCTTCATCCAACAGGTTCCATTGGAGGAGCGTGTACGAGGGCCAAAGGGACCCAAAACCATTTCCTCCATTTTTGTCAGCAGCAAACAAGGTAAGAGAAAATGGTGGGTTGCTCAGGTCGGCCAGCGTGGGTCGTGCTGGTCGGCCGGCGTGGGTCGCGCAGGTCGGCCAGCGTGGGTCGCGAAGGTTGGCCAGCGTGGGTCGCGAAGGTCGGCCAGCGTGGGTCGCGCAGGTCGGCCAGCGTGGGTCGCGCAGGTCGGCCAGCGTGGGTCGCGAAGGTCGGCCAGCGTGGGTCGCGCAGGTCGGCCAGCGTGGGTCGCGAAGGTCGGCCAGCGTGGGTCGCGCAGGTCGGCCAGCGTGGGTCGCGAAGGTCGGCCAGCGTGGGTCGCGCAGGTCGGCCAGCGTGGGTCGCGAAGGTCGGCCAGCGTGGGTCGCTCAGGTCGGCCAGCGTGGGTCGCGCAGGTCGGCCAGCGTGGGTCGCGCAGGTCGGCCGGTTGGTAAAAATGGGTCCCCGGAAAAGAAGTTTGAAGAACACTGCATTAGATAACTCGATGACCAGTATTGTCTGATATTTCCTTCTGTGACATGCCTTGCAATGTTTTACTTTGTTAAAGGCGCTACGTAAAAGCAGGCTGTTGTTGTTTGCCATTCCTTCTTGTCCCTGGCTCTGTTGTGCTACACTGGGCTGCCTTCCAGTCCGCTCTATTATAGAACACTGTGGAACATAGCCTATTAAACCATTCAATCATCATAACATGTCTGGCAAATTAACTCCAGCAGCAAAATATGACATAAAAATACAATCAGACATTTCTAAATCTGCGATATGTATCATTCCCAGGAAAGACTCATGATTCCCGTACCAGCCTCCCTGAACAGGCGCTGGAATGTGGCGACTAGGGTTTTTTCACAGTAACTTCATTTGAAGCCTACTTGTGACAATAAGCGATTTCCATTTCATTTCATTTCATTTCTCAAAGGTTTCTTTCCAGGGTAAGTTATTCCTAGTTCAAAGACGGATTAGATTCCGGAATTTTGGGTGCGCTGCTTCCTGATGTTGGCCAATGCCCCACCGGCTACCTGATCCAAAGCAAGAGTTGCCACCCATGATAATAATTATTATTATTGTCACAAGTAGGCTTACATTAACACCGCAATGAAGTTACTCTGAAAAGCCCCTAGTCGCCACATTCCGGCTCTGTTGTGCTACACTGTCGGGTAGTCGCCTGTCGGGTACACTGAGGGAGAATTCAGAATGTCCAATTCACCGAACAAGCACGTCTTTCAGGAATTGTGGGAGGAAACCGGTGTGCCCGGAGGAAACCCATGCCGACAGAGGGGGACTGTGCGGATTTCACACAGACAGTGATCAAGCCGGGAATTGAACACGGGACCCTGGCGCTGTGAAGAAACATTACTAACTAATGTGCTACCGTGCTGCCCAATGATACCTATGGTGGTACATCCTGTACCATGTTTCATGCATCCACTGGAACATTCCCAGCCTTGTGCTCAATGTGTGAATGTGCGTATCTGAACATGAGTGTGTGTTTGTATGTGTGCGAGTGTGTGTTTGTGTGTGTGCATAAGTGCATGTGTGTCGGAAAATCAGTGTGTGTTTGTGTGTGCGTGAATGTGTGTGTGTATGCGTGCACAAGTGCATGTGTGTCTGAACATGAGTGTGTGTGAGTGCGCCTTTGCGTGTGCACGCAAAAGTGTATGTCTTCACATGAGTGTGTGTTTGTGTGTGTGAATGTGTGTCTGCATGAATGTGCGGGTGTGCCTGCATGGGTGTGTGTGTGCGCAAAAACGTATGTGTGTCTGCACATGAGTGCGTGCGAGTGTGTGTGTGTCGGCATCAGTGTGTGTGTATCTGTGAGTGCATGTTTGAGAATCTATCTGCAAGTGTGCCTGTGCAAGACTGTATGCATGCGGGACTGTAGCCTGGATTTTCACTGAGTCACACGGGCTCCATGCCTTAGGCAAAATGGTGCCAGAGCCCAAAACCAAAAGTCCCATCCCTGAATTGGCACCCACCATTTTCGCCGTTGGGGCAGGACGGGGATGGACGGGGTTGTATTGATTTGATTTGTTTATTGTCACGTGTACCAAGGTACAGTGAAAAATATTGTTCTGCGTACAGTCCGGACAGATCGTCCCATACATGAAACACATAGGACATGTGATAAATACACAATGTAAATACATAGAGATCGGATGAAGCATACTGTTACTCAGTACAGCTGATGCGTGGAGAGATCAGATCAGTCCATAAGAGGGTCTTTCAGGAGTCTGGTAACAGCGGGGAAGAAGCTGTTTTTTGAATCTGTTTGTGCGTGTTCTCAGACTTTTGAGAGGGGTCTTTGATTATGCTGCCCGCTTTCCCCAGGCAGTGGGAGGTGCAGACAGAGTCAGTAGATGGGAGGTGGGTTTGTGTGATGGATTAGGCTGTGTTCACGATGCTTTGTGGTTTCTTATTTCACACATCCACACAGCACATTTAAAAGTGCAGCGGTCTTCAAGAACATACAATGGAGAAGGAGGCCATTCAAGAAGAATCAATTTTCATTATCATGATTTTTTTTAAAACGGCAGCACGGTGGCCTAGTGGTTAGCACAACCGCCTCACGGCGCTGAGGTCCCAGGTTCGATCCTGGCTCTGGGTCACTGTCCGTGTGGAGTTTGCACGTTCTCCCCGTGTCTGCGTGGGTTTCGCCCCCACAACCCAAAAATGTGCAGAGTAGGTGGATTGGCCACGCTAAATTGCCCCTTAATTGGAAAAAATAATTGGCTAATCTAAATTTATAAAATTAAAAAAAAAATGATTTAAAAATAAACATTTAAGAGAAAGATCTAAACCTACCAGAGTTTTTTTGGAGAGGTCAGGCACACTTTGGGAGGGGTCCATTATGTTTTTGGCATTGTTAAGAGTAGACATAAATTTGCATAAAATGTGGATACTGTCTGTGCAAGTGTGAAGCTGCCAAGTCATTTAAATCTCCATCTCTTTAAATTTTGAGAAACGAAAATAGCCTACAGTTGAAAAACATCAGCGTTTGCAATTTTCAGTCTATGGTTGTTGATATAGGCCTCAGGACTATCGTTATGGGATTTCATAGAATCAATACAGTGCAGGAGGACGTTCGGCCCATCAAGTCTGCACCAATCTTCTGAAAGAGCACACTACCCAGGCCCAATTCAAACACCCATCCTATCCCTGTAATCCCACCTAGGGGCAATTTAACATGGCCAATCCACCTAACCTGCACATCTTTGGACTGTGGGAGGAAACCGGAGCACCCAAAGGAAGCCCACGCAGACACAATAAGAATTTGCAAACTTCACACACAGTCACCCGCGTTCGGAATCGAACTAGGTCCCTGGCACTGTGATTTGGTTCAGAGACAAGGGCACAATGCACTGCACCACAAGACCGCCAGCTCTGAGCAAGTGTGCTGGCTGTGATGGACGATCAATTGTGCAAAGACTCAGAATGGTACAACTGTGGCTTTATTGCAGTAAGATGTGTGGCCTCCCACAGCAGCAGGCGAAATGGCAGCTGAATGGAGGACACGCATATTTATACTCCTCCTCCTGGGCGGAGCCAGCAGGCAGGGGCTACCGGCGATCCTGTAGTACAGGTCCTACCTTACATCACCTAATACAGGTGTAACAGTGGTTTACCACAGGTTGCAAATTAATGATTGTAAACAGGTTGATTATTGTTTTCAATGTGGGCTCTGTAACACTGGGGGGGGGGGGGGGGGGCAAAGATTGCCCGCCTGATATACACCTCACCCAAATTTCTATACCGTGGATATCAATGGGGAGGACTGTCTGGGATATTCCAGAATGAGTGGACAACCTGCTTCTGACGGCAAAGGTGAAAAGTGACCCCAGTGTTACTGAATTCTCCGTACACTTAGGAAACAAATTGTCGGGTAAACTCTACCTGTGCTGTCTCACTCGGTCCTACTCTCCATTTCTGAGTCAGAGCCCGAGTAAGACCACGGAACAGAATGATGCCTTAAACACACTTCTTGTCCTGAATTCATTGTTTGCACTTTTACGAGATGAAATTCCTATTAAATCACTCATGTAATGAGATCTGTCAGCTCCCAGCCTGGCTGCTAGGCAACGTCAAGGAAATGGAGTCCCCCCCCCCCCTGCCCTGCCACCCCTACTCCCTGTAGGGGGATGGGGAACAGCCAGGGCACAGGGTGGTGTTGAGGGGAGCAGCGCAGTGGGGAGGTGAAAGAAGGAAATGTATTTGCATTTGACATTGTGAGGTCAATCATGGCTCGTTCAAGGACAGCCCCGGCTGGGAACAGGCCCAGAGGCACTAGAGTCTTTGACAGGGGAAAATTCATTGAGGAACGGTCCTTTGTTCAGACGCAGTGTTTCTTAGTGACTCATGCCATTCAAGAGATTGTACTTGTTATGAATTAGAAAGTAGCTCAGAGTCCAAAAAAAAACACGAATTGCTGATGTGTGTCAGGCAGCAGTACAACAACAAGTTGCATTTATCGAGCGCCTTCAATTTAGTAAAACGTTCTGAAATGAAATGAAACGAAAATCGCTTATTGTCACAAGTAGGCTTCAAATGAAGTTACTGTGCAAAGTCCCTAGTCGCCACATTCCGACGCCTGTTCGGGGAGGCTGGTACGGGAATTGAACCATGCTGCTGGCCTGCCTTGGTCTGCTTTGCAAGCCAGCGATTTAGCCCTGTGCTTCCCAGGAGAAATTTTGAAAGAAAATTTGAGAGTAAGCCACGTGGAGAACCATCAGGGCAGGTGAGCAAATGCTTTGCCAAAGAGGTAGGTCTTAAGGAGGAAGACAGGGAGAGATAGGCGGAGGGGGTGTGGGACTGGAATTCTGGAACCCAGGGCCCTGATTGAGGATATACACTCAGCCAGAACTGGAGGAGTGCAGGGAGCACAGAGGGTTGCAGTCCCAGAGGAGGTGTTGGAGATAGGGAGGCACGAGACCGTGAAGAGACTTGCAAACAAGATTGGGAGTTTTTGAAATGGAGGCGCCATTGGCCCGGGAGCCAATATAGTCCAGCGAGAAATTAGGCAATTAATGAACGGGACTTGGAGCGAGCTAGAGTATAGTAGAGTTTATCGATTGATTTTCCTTGGTGATTGTGGAATCGCTTGGGAAACACAAAACAGTATCATTTTCCAACGTCACGCTCTCAGCCGGGACCTTTGCCTGTTTGGCAGCGGCCATCTGCATTTCACAAGGACTACTTTTCAACCAGGTGTGTCAACAGCTGGAAGATCGTCCACATGGTGTGGCTGTGTTTGGAATGCACGGCGTCAGCAGGACAGGCTTACTACCCAGAATGTGGGATTGCGTAACTGTCCCGGCAAAGCCAGCAGGCACCACCCTCCCACCTCGACGCCCACACAGAGTGCCAGGCGGGGCTCAGGACTAAGCTTGCCAACTCTGGGTGGGTTCACGCTGGGAGTTTAAAAAAAAATCATTGATGGAATGTGGGTGAAGCTGTCCGGGCCACCATTTACTGTCCATCCCTAATTGCCCTTGAACTGAGTTGTTTGCTCAGCCATTTCAGATGAGCAGTTAAGAGTCAACCACACTGATGCGGGTCTGTAGTCACGTGTAAGCCAAACCAGGCAAGGACGGCAGATTTCCTTCCCCGAAGGACATTAGTGAACCAGATGGGTTTCCATGGCAATCAACAATGTCTTCAAGGTCATTTGTAGTCACTTTGGGCACGATTTTCCCACCGCATTGTGCCCGCCGCCGATCCTGTTGCACCAGGTGCATCGTGGGAGAGGCTCAAAATGGGCTTTGTGCCAGACGCCCAAACAATTGTGAGTCACCTAACTTGCTACGTTCAGCATGATCCAGATCACACCGTCATTGGGCGTGATCCAGATAATCATATTTAAATGAATCATTAGGCTTATCTAAGTATGTGTGGCCTGTTTGAGGCCTCATTCTCCTGGCTCCCAGGAATCACCAGCTATAAGACCATAAGACATAGGAGCAGAATTAGGCCACTCGGCCCATCGAGTCTGCTCCACCATTCAATCATGGCTGATATTTTCCTCATCCCCGTCCTCCTGCCTTCTCCCCAAAACCCCTGATCCCCTTAATAATCAAAATCTATCCATCTCTGTCTTAAAGACACTCAGTGATTTGGCCTCCACAGCCTTCTGCGGTAAAGAGTTCCACAGATTCACCACATTCTGGCTGAAGAAATTCCTCCTCATCTCTGTTTTAAAGGATCGTTCCTTTGGTCTGTGATGGTGTCCTCTGGTTCTAGTTTTTGCTACAAGTGGAAACATCCTCTCCACGTCCACTCTATCCAGGCCTCTCAGTATCCTGTAAGTTTCAATAAGATCCCCCCTCATCTGTCTAAACTCCCAACGAGCACAGACTCAGAGTCCTCAACCGTTCCTTATACGTCAAGTTCTTCATTCCAGGGATCATTCTTGTGAACCTCCTCTGGACCCTTTCCAAGGCCAACACATCCTTCCTTAGATACAGGGCCCAAAACTGCTCACGATACTCCAAATTGAGTCTGACCAGAGCCTTATACATCCTCAGAAGTACCTCCCTGGTCTTGTATTCTAGCCCTCTTGACATGAATGCCTGCACGTTAACCTTAAGAGAATCATGAACAAGGACTCCCAAGTCCCTTTGTGCTTCTGATCTCCTCAGCATTTCCCCATTTAGAAAATAGTCTGTGTCTAAATTCCTCCTTCCAAAGTGCATAACCTCACACTTTTCCACATTGTATTTCATTTGCCACTTCATTGCCCACTCTCCTAGCCTGTCCAAATCCTTCTGCAGCCCCCTTGCTTCCTCAATACTACCTTGTCCCTCTACAGACCTTTGTATCATCTGCAAACTTAGCAACAGTGCCTTCAGTTCCTTCTTCCAGATCATTAATCGGTGAGGCCTCACTCGGGTGTGGATTAATGCTGGTCTCCACAAACAGGAGTACAAATATGCTGTCTGATGGTTCAATGATTATTTTTGTTTGTATTTTCAGGTGGGCCTGTCGGCGGGAACCATTCTCTTCCTCGTTGGCCTGGCAACGGTCACCACGGGTTACCTGGTGCCCCCTAGGATCGAAGGTATCGGAGAGGCTGACTTTCTGGTTGTGGACAAACATGCCATCGAGTACAATGAGGCCCTGGAGGTCAGCAAGCTGGTCGGAGCCATCCTCTTCAGTGTGGGAGGGATGTCAATCGCAGCGTGCATTCTGGTCCTGACCCTTTCCAGACGCCACCCCAGAGATGAAGAGGGACAGTTTTCACCAATCCTGAAGGAAGGGCCACTTGAAACGAAGCATAAAATGGTTCTAAAGACTGGGTCACCCGGGGATGGCCAAATCCCCATTAGTTTGTCAAGCGTACAAAGTATCCAACCCAAAACAGGAACCTGAGGAGCCACAACCGAGCCCTTATGGAACAGGTCTTCTTTCTAACATGAATTCCAATGTGAAGTCCTTATCAAATGGTCAAAATTCCATCGATTGGTTTTAAATCGGGATCCTTTATTAATATGAAGAGTTTCCTGGCTGATCTGAGCATTTATCCCTCACCTTTCACCCAACCCCAGCCTCGCACTCTTCACTAATCCAGAGATTTCCCAATTTAACATCTAACTCGGCAAAATCTGCTACCTTGACTTTTTCTTTCCGGCCTCTTGTGCATTCCTGATTTTCATTGTTCCACCATGGTGGCCATGGCTTCTGCTGCCTAGACCCTAACTTCTGAAAGTCCCTCCCGAAACCTCTCCACCTCCCTTTATGACACTTTTTTTAATAAGAAATTCCAATTAAGGGGCAATTTAGTGTGGCCAATCCACCTGCACATCTTTGAGTTGTGGGGGTGAGACTCACGCAGACACGTTTAGGATGTGCAAACTCCACATGGACAGTGACCCGGGGTCGGAATCGAACCCGGGTTCTCAGCGCCCTGAGGAAGCAGTGGTAACCACTGCGCCACCGTGCTGCCTCTTTAAGACACTCCTTAAGATCTACCTCTTTGGCTAAGTTTTTGATCACATACTCTGTATATTGCCTTATATGGTTCGGTTTTAAATTCCATCCATGCATCCATAAGGCACCTTAGGATGTTTTGCCACGTCAAGGGCACTAAATGAATAGAACTTCCTTTTGCTGCAGTTGATAGTTTCCCACATAAACATTCGGTGAAGGAGGATGTCTTTGGTTAGAAGGCTACTGTGGTGATGCGGTGAGTCATGACATACCAAGTATCCCATGAGCGCCTGCTCTGTGTATAAATCAGTTAATCATGACGATATCCTCTTTAACAAACCTCCACCCGCTTTAATTACCAGTTACTATTCTAGCCATGTGGTAACTCAGGAGACATAAATGCGAGCTAAACCCATTGGTAAATCAGTTGGATTATTAAACAAAAGAGGCTTTATAATCTACCATCCAACTTTTGCCTGGAAAGTTTGATTCTTTAAGTTATTTTCCAAACAAAAACGTTGCAAAGGGCACATTAAGCGGCAGTGATGCAGGAGAGTGGCTTGGAGAGATAATGCAAAGCTCCTCTGGATCAATGCAGGCATTGCCTTTAGAAGCCCTCCAGGTATTTGGAATAAGCTGTCTGAAAAGGTGGACGAACCGGATTCACTGGTCATTTTGCGAAGATGTTTCCACTCTTGGGATGGGGAGGAGAGGAGGGGTGCCAAAACTAGGGGGCCGTGAATACAATATAATCACCAATGAATACAATTCTGGTGCAGCATCTTTACGCATGGAGCGGTTGGAATGCGAAAGCTGTTGGGACCAATGCCGTGAGTCTAAAGGGAATCCAGATAAACATCGGAGGTTGAAAGTATCAGGAAGATCGGCCGATGGGATTCGACGCAGAGGGATGGGAAGAGACTTGCATGGACTATAGACGCCACCTAGGCTGAATGTACATTCTATCCAATACAGAGCGGGATCTTCCAGTGCTGCGGTGGAAATGGCCCCCACAACCCCACCCACCGCGGTTCTCTGGCAGCCAAGGGTGCAAAACACAGGAAACCTCGTCAATTGCAGTGGGTCCCGCTGTCGGCCAATGATAGGCCACCTCCGCCCGCTGCAAAACATGCCTCGGGGGAGGGGGCGGGGGGGGGGGGGGGGGGGGGGGATGATGGAAAACCCTGCCCAATAGAGAAAGAAATTGCACAGATGCTTGAAAAGGAGAAATTGAGGGCAGCACGGTGGCGCAGTGGGTTAGCCCTGCTGCCTCACGGCGTCGAGGTCCCAGGTTCGATCCTGGCTCTGGGTCACTGTCCGTGTGGAGTTTGCACATTCTCCCCGTGTTTGTGTGGGTTTCGCCCCCACAACCCAAAGATGTGCAGGCTAGGTGGATTGGCCACGCTAAATTGCCCCTTAATTGGAAAAAAAGTAATTGGGTACTCTAAATTTAAAAAAAGGAGAAATTGGCAGGGCTATAGGAAAAGAGCTAGGCTGGGGGGTGGGGTGGAGGGGGTGGGAGGGGATGACTGTTCCACAGTGTCAGCACAGACGAGATGGGCCGAATGGTCTGCTTCTGGCTGTGTAATAATTCTATGACTTCAGAATTCCACGATCAATGATTCCAACTAGCTTTCCATTCCGGAGCATTTTTTGCAGCTGGAAGTATCGGAGATCAGTGCATGTGAAGAGCTCACAGTTAGCGTTTTGTTAACCCTGAGGCCTGTGTGAAACCAGCTCAAAGCTACGGGATGAAAACGTAGTCTTTCCGTTGAATTACCTTTTGAATTGCTCCTTCCACCACTCTTTCAGACAGCTGATTCCAACTCACTGCTTTAAAAAACGTTTTGAACTCCCGACTTTTCTGCACAATTGTAAACCTCTCTCCTGGGGGCTGGATTCTCTGACCCCCCGCCGGGTTGGGGAATCGCCGGGGGGCGGTGTGAATCCAGCCCCCGCCGTCTCCCGAAGTCTCCGGCACCAGAGATTCGGCGGGGGCAGGAATCGCGCCACGCCTATTGGCGCCCCCCACCCCCCCCACCCCGGCGATTCTCCGACCCGCAATGGGCCAAAGTCCCACTGCTGTAATGCCTCTCCCCCCTTACCGGCGGGACTGGCGGCATGGGCGGGCTCCGGGGGGGGGGGGGGGGCGATCTGGCCGCGGAGGGTGCCCCCACGGTGGCCTGGCCCACGATTGGGGCCCAGCGATCGGCGGATGGGCCTGTGCCATGGGGGCACTCTTTTCCTTCTGCGTTGGCCATAGCCTTCACGATGGCGGAGGCGGAAGTGACCCCCTCCCCTGCGCATGCGCTGGGATGACGTCAGCGGCCGGCAAAGTCCCTTCGGCATCAGCTGGCGTGGTGCCAAAGGCCTTTCCCGCCGGCCGGCGGGGCGCCAACCACTCCGGCGCAGGCTTAGCCCCTCAAAGTTAGGATTTGGCCCCTAACGGTGCGGAGAAATCCGAACCTTTGGGGCGGCCCGACACCGGAGTGGTTCACGCCACTCCATCCCGCCGGGACCCCCCGCCCCGCTGGGTTGGGGAGAATCCCGGCCCTGATTAGGGACCCCCTTTGTCAGGGGGAATAATCCCTCCTTACTTACTGTCATCAAAACCATATGTAATTTTCAAGACCTCTACTAAATCTCCACCTATAAAAATCCCATCTTTTCTAATCTTGCCATACAATTAACATCCCTCACCCTGAAAGAATCCATGGTACACTCCTCTGCTTCCTTTCGCCAAGGTTAGAGTTGGTTACAGCTTAGCGCAATTCATGACATACTGAGCCATATTTTACAATTCCTATCCCTGAGTGTTTATGGCACAGGAAATAAAAAAAAAAAGAAAATTGCTTATTGTCACGAGTTGCTTCAATGAAGTTACTGTGAAAAGCCCCTAGTCGCCACATACCGGCGCTTGTTCGGGGAGGCTGGTACGGGAATCGAACCGTGCTTCTGGCCTGCTTTGTCTGCTTTAAAAGCCAGTGATTTAGCCCAGTGAGCTAAACCAGAAATAGAGGTAATTCGACAGGAAGTCACACCACCATAAAGGGCTTGCCCAATTCGGCATCCAGTAATCGAAATGGATGTAAAACCAGATGAAGCTCCATTTCTTGTCCAATTCTCCCTTCTTCATTGTGGCCAGGGGTCCCACGCATACAGGGAGAGAGACAGAAACCTCTCAGGGGCGGCACAGTGGTTACCACTGCTGCCCCACAGCTCCAGGGACCCGGGTTCAATTCCGGCCTCGGGTGACTGTGTGGAGTTCGCGCATTCGCCCTGTGTCTGCGTGGGTTTCCTCCGGTTTCCACCCACAGTCCAAAGACGTGCAGGTTAGGTGGATTGGTAATGCTACAATTGGCCCTTAGTGTCCAAAAGGTTAGGTGGGGTTACTGGGTTACGGGGATGGGATGGAGCCTCCAAGGGCTGGTGCAGGCTCGATGGGCCGAATGGCCTCCTCCTGCACTGTCGGGATTCTATGATTATCCCCCCCCCCCCCCCCCCCCCCCCACCCCCGCATGCTCAGGCCTTTTAGGAGCTGTTTGGGGAAGGCTCACTAGGCCGATCTGGGACGAATGGGTTGTCTGATGAGGAAAGGTTGAGCAGGTTGGGCCGACATTTACTGGAGTTCAGAAGAATAAAAGGTGATCTTGTTGAAATATCTAATGTTCAGCTGGGGGAGGGGGGCTTGGCAGAGTAGCTGCTGAGAGGATGCCCCCCCCCCCCCCCCCCCCCCAACATTCGGGAATCTAGAACTCTGGTCCCAGTTTAAAAATAAGACGTCTCCCATTTGGGACTGAGATGAGAAGAAATGTCTCCTCTCGGGGGTTGTTAGCCTTTGGAATTCTCTTCCGCAGCGAGCAGTGGAGGCCGCGTCAATCAATTCATTCCAGGCGGAGTTGGACAGATTTCTCATCTGCAAGAGAGGCAAGGGTTTTGGGGAACAGGCAAGAAAGTGGAATTATGGCCAGTTCAGAGCAACCATGATGGCATTAGGCTGAATGGCCTGCTCTTGCCCCTTTTCTACATTATCTTATGTGTCACTTTAAGGCTTCACCACTTGACCTGTTCCAATAAGGGCAGCGGATTCTCAGATAAAGATATATTCCTGATCACACATTTCCCAACGGGCCATATATTAAAGGAACCCAATCGCAGCGGACACCACCTTCATTCTGAAATTGTTCCTGGCCATAACTTCATGAAAATAAACTATAAAATGAAAATAAATGCATTGCTGCCGACTGCAGGCACAGCGTTGTTGTGTGTTTACTGGGATTTCTCTCTTTATTGCTAGCCCCTGGTACCATGTTCTGTCCTGCTCCATTGTCAATCGACTCGTCAAAGTTCTCTTGCCTCATTAACCGCTTATTCTTTTTCTTCATTTCCTTCAATGGGGTGCTCCAAGGCAGGTGGGGAAAGGGAAGGTTTAATAGACAATGCACTTGTGTAAAGCCCCAATCAATCACACCCTGAGACATCTCTGCCGTAAGTGAGTAGGATTCATTTCATTTCCATGAATATGTATTACGCAACTATCCTCCACTTACTACATTTTTGCTCAAAGATCAGATCCCAACAGTGGCTAGGATACTGGACTGAAATTCCAAATATTGGGTGGGATTCTCTGAGCCCGGGGCCGGAGAATCGGCGTGACCGGCGCGAATCGCGGCACGCAGTCCCGACAGCGGCATGCGATTCTTCGGAGAGCGGAGAATCGGCGCCGGCGCGGTCAGCGCGGCGCCGGTAGGGGGCCGCTCTATGGGCTCCCCTCCCCCCCCGGCAATTCTCGGCCCAGGATGGGCTGAGCGGCCGCACAAAAAAACCCGAGTCCCGCCGGCGCCGTTCTAACCTGGTCTTACCCGGCGGGACCTCGGCATGGAAGAATCTGGGGGCAGCCTGTGGGGGGGGGGGAGGGCAGGGTCCGACCCCGGGGGGGGCCTCTGCTTTGGCCTGGCCCGCGATCGGGGCCTACCGATTGGCGGGCCGGCCTCTCGGGCTGGGGGCCTCCTTTGCGCCAGTCGCACTGCGCATGCACGGACCCGAGGCGCCATCTAATGCTGGGATCGGCAGCTGGAGTGGCGAGGGTTGCTCCAGTGCCGTGCTGGCCCCCTGGAGGGGTCAGGATTGCTGATGCTGAGGCCATGTTGACGCCATCAGGAAACGCGACGGCGTTTACGATGGCATCAACACTTAGCCTCAGGGAATCAGAGAATCCCGCCCATTATATTTTAATTTTGTATATTTTAACTTTGCTCCAGGAGTGATTACGTGAAGAAATAAGAATATGGTATATTAAAACAAACTTTGTTACCATCACAGTATTAAAAATATCTTTAACCACTGTTCCCACTCAAACAACAAGAAAAAATATCTCAGCTCTCAATCTACTATAAATAACATGCACTTAGGAATACTTGCTTTCCTGAGATGTCCTCTGAGAAAGAGCAATCTTTTGACACTGCTTTAAAGACAAGATCTGACTCCCGTCAGACCCATGCAGAAACTCTGACTGTATGTCTTCAGAAGATGCTTCTCCAGCTTGTTTCAGCTTCCCCTTGTTCTCAGGCAAGTCTGCTCTGCTTGGAAAGGCTGTTCATTTCTTTTAACTGAACTGCGGTGAGACAAACTGCTTGGTGTCTGGGCATAGCCTCATCTAACTCATAACTGACTGCTTTCTGCAAAATGCCTGATGCCCTTACCAATCTAAAATCTAATTAACTCTACAGGGAATCCCCTTAATCCAAACAAAACTGCATGAGCCCAAGGTTTTTACAATGGTTTCATTACACCCCAGTTGCCAATAACTTTATTTTAAAACATGGCTGCAGCAGTCAAATATTAACTCAGGCTTTTGACCTTTACTGTACCAAATAACTGTGACACAATATATCTGAAAATCCCACATTCATCACAAAAGATAATCCTGGAAATTTCCCCCTTCTGCCAGCTTCCCAAACTTTTTTCAGAGATCCGGAACTAAATGGTTTGCCTTGTCCATTTGGGGAAAGCAATGGGGAGGGTGGTTCATGTCAGACAATGAGCTGGCAGGGTGGGATATTGCAGAAAATGGAGTCCACTTAATAGCAAATTGTCTATTCACTCAGCAAACAGTCTACAGAGTCTACTTAAATAGAACATTTTTGCACGACAGAAAATGGAACTCATGAGCGGAACTATAGCAACATCGCCCTGGAAGCAGGATTATTACTCAAGCAAGATGCTATGAGTAGAGGATCGTTACTGTCGCCGGGGCCAGAAGATCCCACCAGCAGGAACTGCCGGAAAATTCCACCCTAAAGCAGTAAAACTGATCCTGGTCACTTACACCTGAGTGGGCTTGACTGACAGGCGAATTCCCCAAACATCTCCATTCTGGGGCGGGGGCTTGTGGCATCAATTAATTTTTCACATTGCCTGGATCTGTGTCTGCTTAGAGTCATAGAAGTTTACAGCATGGAAACAGGCCCTTCGGCCCAGCTTGTCCGTGCCGCCCCAGTTTCTATCAGTAAGCTAGTCCCACTTGCCCGCATTTGGCCCATATCCCTCTATACCCACCCAGCCCATGTAATTGTCTCAATGCCTTTTTAAAAGACAAAATTGTCCCCGCCTCTACCACTGCCTCTGGCAGCCCGTTCCAGATGCTTACCACCCTCTGTGTGAAGACATTTCCCCTCTGGTCTCTTTTGTAAATCTCCCCTCTCACCTTAAACCTATGCCCTCTAATTTTAGACTTCCCTACCTTTGGGAAAAGATGTTGACTGTCTATCTTATCGATGCTCCTCATTATTTTATAGACCTCTATAAGATCACCCCTAAGCCTCCTAAGTTCCAGGGAAAATTGTCCCAGCCTATCCAGCCTCTCCTTATAACTCAGACCATCAAGTCCTGGTAGCATCCTCGTAAATCTCTTCTGCACTCTTTCTAGTTCAACAATATCCTTCCTATAATAGGGTGACCAGAGTCCATGTGTGGTCTTACCAACGTCTTGTACAACTTCAACCAGACGTCCCAACTCCTGTATTCAATGTTCTGACCAATAAAACCTGGCATGCTGAGTTCCTTCTTCACCACCCTGTCCACCTGCGACTCCACCTTCACCTCCACCTTTCCCATCTATGTTTTCTTGGATGTGCCCAAGTGCGCTCACACGTACAGAGCTCAGTGAGCCGATGGACCAACCCGGGAGAGCCAGGCAAGATATGAAATATCAGAAACCAGCCTGGGCTGAGTTTGTGCAGCTCAGCGAGACCAACAGTCAGAGTGGCGCAATTAGCCTCAGCACCTCTCGGGAAGCGGGAGATTCAGCCAAGAGTCACTTTTTCATCACCATCCACTGTTCAGTTGGAATTAGCTTCGTAGTCAGGAAAGAAAACCGAATGCTTCTCTCCATTGGCGGGGCAGCGAATATAAAAACTAACAAGTTGTATAAGACCATGTGAAATGCATGTGGAATATTGCGCACAATTCTGTTCTCCACACTATCAGAAGGATGTGGAGGCTTTGGAGAGGGTGCAGAGGAGGTTTACCAGGACGTTGCCTGGTCTGGAGGGTGTTAGCTATGTGGAGAGGCTGAATAAACTCGGGCTGTTTTCATTAGAAAGATGGAGGCTGAGGGGTGACCTGATAGAGGTCGACACGATTATGAGGGGCATGGATAGAGTGGAAAGGCAGGCACTCTTTCCCAGGGTGGAGAGGTCAGTCACCAAGGGGCATAGGTTTAAGGTCCGTAGGGAAATGTTTAGAGGAGATGTGAGAGGCAGGTTTTTTACGCAGAGGGTGGTGAGTGCCTGGAACGCGTTGTCAGGGGAGGTTGTGGAAGCCGATACATTAACGGCGTTCAAAAGGCATCTTGACCAACACATGGATAGAATGGGTATAGAGGGATATGGCACAAGGAAGGGCTGAGGGTTTTGGCAAAGGTTGGTATCATGACCGGTACAGGCTTGGAGGGCCGAAGGGCCTGTTCCTGTGCTGTATTGTTCTTTGTTCTTTGTTCACTCTCTCTTCTGAAGGTTACGGGTTCAAGTCCCATTCCACGATGAGAAAGCAAGATCTCAGTTTGCACTAAAGTATAATACCATCAAAATGAAGTGTTAATCTGAAACCCTAGCTGCCATCTCAGGTGGATATAAAGAAATCCCACGACTCTATTGCAAAGGACTGCAGAGTGGGTTCTCCCTGGCCGTTATTGACCCTTTGACCAACATCATTAAAACAGATGATCTAGTCAGTATCGCCTTGCTGATTGTGGAATCTTGCTGTGCACAATTGGCTGCCGTGTTTCTACTTTACAGCAGATAAAGTGCTTTGGGATGTCTTGTTGTCATGACGGATGCTATTTAAATGCAAGTTCCTTATTTCAGTCTGGCTGCAAATTGAGTGAGCACTGCCTCACGCTCCATTGTGGCGGCTTCCATGCTGGAAGAGTTGACACTGAGGGCGAGGTTTATTTTTATTCTTTCGCGGGATGTGGGTGTGGCTGGATCGGCCATCATTCTGTTACCCATCCCTAATTGCCCTTGAGAAGTGGGTGCTGAGCTGCCTATTTAAACCATATGGAGCATCTACCATGTGGACTTTCTAACCTCGGGACCTTCCGGGAGATGGATCTTCACTTTCAACGGAGGATATGTTGATGTCCAGGTGCCTTTTAAATATGGAACCCAGATATGATAGTGACACCACCCAGCCGACAACACCTCCCCTCCCCCCCCCCCCCCCCCTCCCCCAACTTTGCAGAACATTGGGAAACCCCTGCCTGCATAATTAATTAGACTGTCGTTGCACAACACAGCCTGAAATTCCACCGGCTTCCGCAGAGGGGAGTACTCCCCGTTCCAGTCCTTGCCATCGGACTTAGTCCTGGAATGGAAAATTCTGCCCCTTGCACTCCTTCATGAAGGAGGCACTCCATATAATGTCATCCATAATTTCATTTGACTGTTGGTAGAGAGGTTCCATGCAATGAAACATAAGCTGCAGTAGTCTTTGGCTTGCCAATCGGTGGCAGTGTGGTACAATTATTGCCTGACTGACTCTGTCTCATCCGTGTTAACACTTTCTCCGGTTGCTTCACAAAGTCAGCGTTTCAACCTTCACAGCTACTGGGAGTGCACGAGGCTAGTGTTATTGCAGAGTAAATGCCACAATAGTGAGGACCAAGGTAAAGGTGATTGGGGATAGAGTGGGGAACAGCAGTAAGCGCAAAGTGTGAAGTTTTTGAATGCAGCCATCTGAAGATGTTAAAAGCTGTACAGTGCCAGGGTAAGGCAAGATCTCTATCACGCACTGGGCACTGCCAAGGTAACAGATGTGTGGTGATTTGTGGTGGTTGTTGCTTTAAGGGCAGCACAGCAGAGTAAGGGTCACCTGGCTTGGGGGACCAATTGGGACACAGATTGGGCAATCCCCCAGAGGGTGGAGTCCTTTCTTGGGCAGGAGACATGTAGGGGACTAGGTGCAGCCTGCGGCTGCTGTACTGTTCTTCTTGGCAGTAAATCCTTTTGTGTTTCCAATGAAGCCTGTGAAAGTACAATAGGCTTTCTATCACTTCCTGGCAGTGCCAGGATACCGCAGGGTCTGTAATACCCTGTGCAGTACCTGAGTACCACAAATAAGTGTGAGGTCATCCGTTTTGGTCGGAAAAATGGAAAGGAAACTTATTATCCAAATGGGAAGAGACTTTGGGGTGCTCCGATGCAGAGGGATCTGGGTGTCCTTGCGCATGAGTCACAGAAAACGAGCATGCATGTACAACAGATATTAAGGAAAGCAAATAGAATGCTAGCAATTGTAGCTAAAGGATTAGAGTATAAAGGTAAATAAGTGTTTCTGCAACTGTACACGCCATTAGTGAGACCACACCTGGAGTATCGTGCACAGTTTTGGTCCCCTAATTTGAGGAAAGATGTAGTGGCGTTGGAGGCAGTTCAGAGGAGGTTCACCAGATTGGTTCCAGAGATGAGGGGCGGGGGTTCTCCGCCCCCCCCCCCCCCCCCCACCCCGGCACCCATTTTCTGGTTCGGCGCCCCCACCGGCAGCGGGATTCTCCATCCTGGCAGCCGGCCAATAGGGTTTCCCATTGAGGGCACACCCCCCCCCCCCCCCCCCACACACCGTCGGGCGTGAGTGCGCTGCCGGCGAAACGGAGGATCCCGCTGATGGAGAATCCAGCCTGAGGAGTTTGTCTTCTGAAGTGAGATTGAGCAGTTTAGACCTATACTCTCTCGAATTTAGAAGAATGAAGGGAGATCAAATTTAGGAATACAAGATGATAAAGGGTATGGATCAAGTAGATGTGGAGCGGATGCTTCCTCTCGTGGGGCATTCTAGATCTCAGGATAAGCGGTAGCAAGATGAGGAACTACTCCTCCCAAAGGGTCGTGCATCTGTGGAACTCGCTACCCCAGAGTGCAGTGGATGCTGGGACAGTGAGTAAATTCAAGAAGGAGCTAGACAGATTTTTAATTAATAATGGGTTGAAGGGTTATGGAGAACGGGCAGGACGGTGGAGTTGAGGCCATGATGAGATCAGCCTTGTTCGTATTGAACGGTGAAACAGGCTCAAGAGGATAAATCCTCTTCCTCCGGCTCGTATGTTCTAAGAACGAACTTTCCGGATGACTTCCACTTTCTAGCTCTTGGTCTGTAGGCAGTCCTGTAGGTAACAGCACCTCAAGCACAAATCTGGTGTTCTTTATTAGTAAGGGGATCAGGGGTTATGGGGAAAAGGGAGGAGAATGGGGATGAGAAACATATCCGCCATGATTGAATGGTGGAGCAGACTCGATGGGCCGAATGGCCTAATTCTGCTCCTCCATCTTATGGTCTAAACTATATTAGAACCTTGGGCATTTCTACGGTAACATGGATTCTCAGAATGATTATCAGGGACTTTTTGCAACTAGAAGGAGGCTGTTTGGCCCATTTTGGCGCTGCCGGCTCTCTGAAGGAGCAATTCACCCACTACCACCCTGCCATCATCTCCCCATAGCCCTGCACAGTCCCTGTCACTCTGTGGGCAATGCCTGGATAATACAGGTGGCACGATTCAGCAGACTCAAGTTAAAGTCCGCTGAACAGCATATTTAATTAGGTGCTTCCGGTGCCGAGAGAGAGGCCCATCTTTCAATGGCACTTTCCCGTTGGCCTTAGCCCAGCCGAGGCCACTCTTTAAGTCATTTCATGCACGGCGAGCTCAGCTGCCATGTTTAAAGGCAGTGCCGATCATCCATGCCCCCTCTCTCCGTGCCTTCAGGACCCCCCCCCCCCACCCTCCTCACTCAATGTACCTCTTCCGGGCTCCTCCAAAGCACCTCTCACCCCACCTCTTATGGGCAAACCCCCCCCCCCCCCCCCCCCCCCACGGGCCCGACCACGGGCAACCTGGCACCTTGTCAGCCTGGCATCCTGACAGTGCCTCTTCCAGCCTCACAGTGCCACCCAGGAGCCTGGGTGACAGTGTCAAGGTGCCAGGCTGGAAGTGCTAAGGTGTCCAGGTGCCAGGGCAAGTGCCAGGGTTCCATACTGCCCTGTCCCTGACCATCCGGGGGGCTTCTACTCCCCCGCGAGACCACCCCTCCTCCCTGCCGAGCTGCCATCATAACTGTTTCACGACTTTGAAGCAGTGCCAAATGGAGAGGCCGGTGAATCTGGGGCCCTGAGTGGATTGGGCGAGGACATATTTAAATGAGCCTAATGTGCGTGTCCGGATCTCACCCAGCGAGAGAAGGTCCAGATTGCAACACGCCGCGAGGTGCAATGTTTCAAGCGTTGCAAATCTCGATGGAGGCTATCTCGTGGGATTCAATGGCCTCGTCCCAACACCAAGTCGGACGCGTCAAGGCTGCTGAATCGCACCCAGGGTTTTATCACATAAAAGCTCCACCAAGATCTGGGGATGCCCATGGTCCAGGGTAACCATGAGTGTTCTCATGCTTTGAACAAGGGCCAATTTAACACAGGGTCACTGGGCAACAATGGAGATTTTGAGCTCAAGTTGACTTTCTCTTCTCTCAGCCAGAGTTATTGAAGCTGCAACTAATTCAGCACTGACACACAATCCGTCCGCGACTGCGTTTGTCAGTCCCACTCAATCTGACTGGCAGCTGTGCATTTCTCAAAAGGGCCATAGCGGGGAGCTAGTGACAAGGTTCTCGATGAAGACTTCACTCACTGTAATTAAAAGTACAATGTTGTGCAACACAGGATTCTTACTAATGCCTCAATGTGATTTCCCGATAAATAAATGAATAGAGGATTATGACTGAAAGATTATTCACTGCTTACTGGAATTGAGGACAACCAATCCATGATTTAATTGAAGAATAATTAGTTCCTCGTTAGCTGTACCAGTTAACTATTCCAGTGTTCCCCCAGCCATTCTATACTCGACTTGAAGTTCAGCTCAGCCGAAACCCTGCTGTCCGTATCCGAACCCAGGCCACGTCCAACTCGACCACAGTCTTTGCTGACCCATATGTTAACTCCAGCCCCTCAATGCCTAGAATTCAAAACTTCTGTTCAATTTCTGTCTGCTTATGCCTCTGTGGATATTGGACCACATCAGTGTTGCATTAAATTGCTATTGTGATGTAATGCAAGGACTGCATTTAAGAACAAAGAACAAAGGAGATTACAGCACAGGAACAGGCCCTTCGGCCCACCAATCCGGCGCCAATCCAGATTCCTTTTTTAGACCTACTACCCATTGCCCAAATGATCTGTATCCCTCCATTCCCCGTCCGTTCATGTCTCTATCAAGATGCATCTTAAACATTGCTATCGTGCCTGCCTCCACCACCTCCTTTGGCAACACGTTCCAGGCACCCAGCACCCTCTGCTGCATGAGAAGCTTTCCCCGCACATCTCCCCTAAACGTTCTCCTTCTCACCTTGAACCTGTGCTCCTTTATAATTGAGCACCCCCCCCCCCCCCCCCCCCCCCCCCCGGGCAAAAGCTTCTGACTATTCACCCTGACTATATCTCTCATAATTTCATAGACCTCAATCAGGTCTCCCCTCAGCCTCCATCTTTCCAATGAAAACAATCCGAGTTTATTCACTCTCTCCTAATAGCTAACACCCTCCAGACCAGGCAACATCCTGGTAAACCTTCTTGGCAACATCCTGGTAAACCCTCTTTGTACTCTCTCCAAAGCATCCACATCCTTCTGGTACTGTGACGACCAGAACTGCACGCAGTATTCCAAATGTGGCCTAACTAAGGTTTTATACAACTGTAACATGACCTGCCAACTCTTGTACTCAATGCTCCGGCTGATGAAGGCAAGCATGCCGTATTCCTTCTTTACCAGCTTACCCACCTGCATTACCACTTTCATGGAACTATGGACCTAAACGCCCAGATCCCTCAGCCTGTCAATGCTCCTAAGGGTTCTGCCGTTTACTGTATAATTCACATCTGAATTGGATCTTCCAAAATGCATCACCTCGCATTTGTCCAGATTGAACTCCATCTGCCATTTCTCTGACCAACTCTCCAATCTATCTATATTCTGCTGTATTCTCTGATAGTCCCTGTCACTATCTGCAACTCCACCTATCTTAGTATCATCTGCAAACTTGCTAATCAAACCATTACATTTTCCTCCAGATCATTTATATATATATACTACGGACAACACTGGCCCCAGCACTGATCCCTGTGGAACACCACTAGTTACAGGTCTCCATTCCAAAATACTCCCTTCCACTGTTACCCTCTGAGTGCTGTTGCCAAGCAGCTTCTTCGCACATCTAGCTAGCACACCCCAAATCCCATGCGACTTTACCTTTTGTACCAGTCTGCCATGAGGGACCTTGTCAAATGCCTTACTGAAGTCCATGTAGACGACATCCACAACCTTTCCCTCATCAATTAATTTGGTCCTCGAAACACTCTATCAAATTGGTTAACTCGTGAGGGCTGCACGTGGCACAGTGGTTAGCACTGGGACTACGACGCTGAGGACCCGGGTTCGAACCCCAGCCCTGGGTCACTGTCTGTGTGGAGTTTGCACATTCTCCCCTTGTCTGCGTGGGTTTCTTCACCCCCACAACCCAGAAGATGTGTAGGCTAGGTGGATTGGCCATGTTAAATTGCCCCTTAATTGGAAAAAAAAAGGTAAACCGGCCCCCTGTTGTAATTCATGAAGCGAGAGCGGCACAGTGGCACAGTGGTTAGCACTGCTGCCTCACGGCGCCGAGGACCCCGGGTTCAATCCCAGCCCGGGTCACTGTCTGTGTGGAGTTTGCACGTTCTCCCCGTGACGTGCAGGCTAGGTGGGTTGGCCACGTTAAATTGCCCCTTAATTGGGAAAAAATAATTGGGTACTCTAAATTAATTTCTTAAAAAGTAATTCATAAAGTGCAGCAGCCAATGGGCCAAAAGTAAGCTGCAACAAACAGCAATGTTTCGATTGAGGGATGAACATTGTCCAGAACCCCAGGGATAACTTTCCCTGCTCTTCTACGTGACAGTGGCTGTGTGACCTTTCACATTGACGGGCCTTGGTTAGCATCTTGCCCAAAAGACGGCACCTCCATCTGTGCAGTGCACCCTCAGTACTGCACTGAGTGTACACAATGTGCCCTCTTAATAACGCAAGGATATCAGAAATGGTGATGCTGATTACTCGGAATGCCTCTCACCAATTTGGAACATCCAAAAGCGTTTTACAACAATGAAATACATTTGGGGGTAAAAATAGAAAATGTTGGATAAACTCAACAGGTCTGGCAGAATCTGTGGAGAGAGAAGCAGAGTTAACGATTTGCGTCCATAAGACCCTCCCACATCACTCTGTACAAGGGTCCTATGTGTGGCACGGTTGGATTGAACTTAGTTCGAATTGGATTTTGTTTATTGGCACGTGTACCGAGGTACAGTGAAAAGTATTTTTCTGCGAGCAGCTCAACACATCATTAAGTACATGAAAATAAAATAAAAGAAATACATAATACAGCACAGTGGTTAGCACCATTGCCTCACAGCACCAGGGACCCTGGCTCAATTTGACCCTTGGGTGAATGTCCGTGTGGACTTTGCACTTTCTTCCCGTGTCCGCGTGGGTTTCCTCCGGGTGCTCCGGTTTTCTCCCGCAGTCCAAAGATGTGCAGGTTAGGTGGATTGGCTGTGATAAAAAATTCCCTCTTAGTGTCCAAAAGGGTAGGTGGGGTCACTGGGTTACGGGGATAAAATGGGGGCGTGGGCTTAGGTAGGGTGCTCGTTCAGAGAGTCGGTGCAAACTCGATGGGCCGAGTGGCCTCCTTTTGCACTGTCGGGATTCTATGATATGGACTCGAAACGGTAATTCAGAACTGCTGAGTTTATCCAGCATTTTCTGCTTTTGTTTCCGATTTCCAGCATCTGCGGTATTTTGCTTTTGTTTGCTATTAAATACCTTCGGAGTACAGTTACTGTAGGAGCTCAGGAAAGAAGGCACAGCAAGCTTCCACAAAAAAAAAGTGAGGTGGTAATCAGGTTTACCAGTGACGTGGACTGAAGGATATTAAGGCCAGGCAGGACATCGGGTATAACTCCCCCTGCTCTTTGACAAAACAGCGACCATGGGATCTCTTATATCCACCTGAGACCGGCGGCTAGAACCTCAATTTAAAGATTCATCTGAACGATTGTAGCTGCAAATTTACAAACCATTAAACAAATTGGGGCTGATTCATCCCATCTGCGGGGGTGGAAGTACAGACTGTAACTATCAGTGAGCCGTGCTGCTTTCTGCTTCTCCATTCAGTACAGTTGACGAGCTGTTAGACCTCACCCACCGCTGATATTTTGTTTCCTCTGCACTCCCCCCCCCCCCCCCCCCCCACCCCCATTTTCTCTTTTGGAAGCACTGAGTCACCAGGCCACCAATTCTCTGAGCACCAAGGACCTTGACAAGGGGGGAGGGCACTCCTGGGCTACTGCACTGGACAAGCAGCTCAGTGTTGTGGGAATTCACCATAACGAGCTATGAAAACGTACACAATCATTAATATCCACCCAAATGGTTTAAATTCCAATGAATGGCTGGTGTGTGTGGGCGCAAGTCATGGGAAACCCCCCCCCGGAATACATTCAATCACATGAAAAATGAAAATCGATTATTGTCACGAGTAGGCTTCAATGAAGTTACTGTGAAAAGCCCCTAGTCGCCACATTCCGGCGCCTGTCCGGGGAGGCTGGTACGGGAATAATTGGGTACTGATGTGTTGGGTACTCTGGATCTGTGGAGACTGTGTTTACCTTAGAGGTAACATAGACAGGCTACCAACACTTGTAATAGTACAACACTATTTCATTAAGCTAAGAACTGTTGAACATACTTGCACTGTGGGTCAACACTATGTTAGATTAGCTGAAGACCTATGCCTATCCTAACCAGTCTAAACTGTTAGTACATGGTGAAGGCTTGTGCTACTAGCTGCGAGCTCTGTCTGTCTCAGAGGCTGCATCCCGAATGAGAGGGAAAACTAGTGCCCTCTGGCTTTATAGTGAGCGTGCCCTAACTAGTGATTGGCTGCTGTGTTGTGTGTGTTGATTGGTCTTGCAGTGTGTGTCTCTGCACCATTATATACTGATGTGTATATTATGACAGGTACTCTAAATTTAATTTTTTTTAAAGTTGGTTAACTTGCAATTTGTAATTTTAGATTGAACTCTCCTGGTGATACAGCTCGTTAGGGTTAGTCACTAAGTTAGTCCCAGTCACTTGCTGCATGGTTTCAGGTGCTAATGGGCTGGTTTAGGTCAGTTGGCTGGACAGCTGGTTTGTGAGGCAGAACAAAGCCAACACCGTGGGTTCAATTCCCGCACCAGCTGAGGTTATTCTCTTGTCCCCGGCCTGAGGTGTGGTGACCCTCAGGTTAAATCCCGACCGGTCAGCTCTCCCCCTCAAAAGAGGAAAGCCGCCTATGGTCATCTGGGACTATGGTGACTTTGTTCCATGATGACCTACGCATCCCAACCTTAATTGAGTATCCCAGTGCAGTGTAAGTATCTGGCTCGAAGCGATAACTCTGTCTGCACCAAAGAGAAAAACAGTTAAAATGGGGGAATAAGAATACTTCAAGGGAATAACCTGGTCTTGAACATCTTAAAATGGAAGACCAGCAAAAACTGGGAAATACTGATTTTTCCTATTAGGTGCTGAGATTTCCCAACACTTCCTGTATTTATTTCAGATTTTCAGCATCCGCAGTATTTTGCAATTATAGGTTCATAATGACATCAAACTGAAGCTATTTACATTGAAACATGTTGCACAAATAGGTCCATTGGCACAGTGTATCGAGATCTGTCTGTGGCTTATTTACTCCTAGTTCTCAAAGATACCACTGTGTCAGGCGTACATCTCGGGGTGTTGTGAGAATCTGGAACTCTTGCCACACAGAGCAGCTGAGATAAATAACAACAATGTTTCCCCTGCTGGAGAGTTTGGAACTTGGGGTTTTAATCTCGAGTTAATAAGAACAAAGATCAAAGAAAAGTACAGCACAGGAACAGGCCCTTCGGCCCTCCAAGCCTGTGCCGACCATGCTGCCCGTCTAAACTAAAATCATCTACACTTCCTGGGTCCGTATCCCTCTAATCCCATCCTATTCATGTATTTGTCAAGATGCCCCTTAAATGTCACTATCGTCCCTGCTTCCACCACCTCCTCCGGCAGCGAGTTCCAGGCACCCACTGCCCTCTGTGTAAAAAACTTGCCTCGTACATCTCCTCTAAACCTTGCCCCTCGCACCTTAAACCTATGCCCCCTAGTAATTGACCCCTCTACCCTGGGAAAAAGCCTCTGACTATCCACTCTGTTAATGCCCCTCATAATTTTGTAGACCTCTATCAGGTCGCCCCTCAACCTCCGTCGTTCCAGTGAGAACAAATCGAGTTTATTCAACCTCTCCTCATAGCTAATGCCCTCCATACCAGGCAACATCCTGGTAAATCTCTTCTGCACCCTCGCTAAAGCCTCCATGTCCTTCTGGTAGTGTGTGGCTTTTGGATCAGCTATTTGAGATGAGGAGGAATCTCTTCACTCAAGAGGGTTTTGAATCTTTGGAATTCTCTTGAGGTTTACTCATGACTGAGTTTGACAGATTTTTGGAGACTTTAAGGGCATCAAGAGAAGTAGGAACCTGGGCAGGAAAGTGAGCTTGGGACATAAGATCAGCCAGGATCTGGCCTGCATGTGGCTCCAGGCCCACGGCAATGTGGTTGACTCTTCACTGGGCAATTCATGACGTCAGTCAGGATCTAACTGAATGGTGGAGCAAGCTGAGGGGATCAGACAGCCTACCCTTGCCCTTATGCAGAGGTATTTAAGGGGAAGTTAGACATGGGGCTGGATTCTCCGCTGTCAGGATTCTCCGCTGACGGGATTCTCCGTTGCACCGGCAGCCCGGGGATTTCCTGATGGCGTGGTACTGCCCACAGTGGGAACCCCCATTGGCCGGCTGGCGAGACAGAGAATCCCAGGGCCCGCCGAACCGGTGGGACGGAGAATCCTGTCCATGATGTACACAAGGGGAAAGGAATAGAGGGTGTTATACCGTCAATTCACTGCCAGACTGAGAACGAGTAAATATAAGGCTTTATTATCCAGGAACTTGCCTGCCAGTGTCTGCTGTACAAATGGGTGCCACCCACAGGTGGCCGGTCTATATATCACCCTGGGGAGGGCGGAGCCAGAGGTGGAGCCAACCGGGGTTCCAGTACAGTACCTGGAAGTAGACCGTATTATCATTTCCAGGTCATAGGTCACAGCACTTTACAGACAGTTCATACTTAGGTGAATACATTCACCACAAAGGGATATATTGACAAGGTTAGATGGAGTAAGATGGGAGGAGGCTCCTGTGGAGAGTAAGCACAGATTTGCTGGAGTAAATGGCCTCTTTCTGTGCAGTTAAAAATAAAAATTCAGTGTGAACTTGCAAATTTTTCTCTTTATCCAAATTATTGATGGACAACCCGGAAAACAAAGAGCCTTGTGGGATCCCAACAAGTGAGCTACCCACACAAGGAGCTACTACCATCGATAACTCCCCTCTACCAATCTGAATGGGGCTTATTTGAAAATATGATGGTTATTGATAATGTCACTGGATCCGTAATCCAGAGGCCCAGGGCAATGCTCTGGGGACCTGGGTGTGAATTTCACAATGGCAGCATACCCACGCCCGGGGAGTTTCCCGATGGTATGGGGTGGCCACAATGTGAAACTCCACTGGCCGGCTGCGGGAACGGGAAATCCCACTGCTGGCGGGGGCACGCCGCACGCCACGCCGGAAAACGGGACTGGCAGGAAGGATAATCCCGCCTCTGGAATTGGAAGCTGGCCTCAGTAATGGTGACCATGGCAACTATCATCCATTGTCGCAAAACACTACCTGGTTCAATAATGTCCTGTAGGCAAAGAAATCTGCAGTCCACCCGTGGCTCCAAGGCCCAGTGCAATGGAGTTGATACTTAACTGGACAATCCAGTAACAAATGCTGGCTTTGCCAGTGATGACCGCATCCCATGAATGAATTAAAAAATAAGAACAATCAGCAATCAACCTTAAAGTCTGTTCACCATTCCCACGGGAATTCGGCCTTCTGTGTGACAGGAGGATCTTTCGGATTGAATGCGCATCCGGGAGTTTATTTATCTAATTCCCTTCATAAATTGATCCTCCAATCTGCTCCCGCCAATGCTTTCAGGCTGTGCAATGCAGATTTATGGTCCCTCTCTGTGGGCATTGGTAAGTGGTATGTTGTGGGGAATGTTGCTAATTGCAAAACATCGTGGAATAATCAATATCTTTCTGAAGATCCTCTCCAACCCATAATATTAGTTGAATTAAAGGCCTGTAGATGACGCGGTCTTGTGGCGCAGTGGGTAGCGCCCTGCCTCTGAGCCACAAGCTCTGGGTTTGAATCCCGCCCTCGGAGATACCAATGGTTTTCAGTGATTGGAGTCAGGTATCATAAGCAAGGTGTGTCCTCACCTCTGAGTTTGAAGGGTGTGAAGCTTGAGTGCATCATAGAGGACCAGCCTCATGGTCTGGGGATGTGGGTTCAAATCCCACCACTGCAACTGGTGGTGTTTAGATTCGATGAATAAAGTCTGGAATTGAAAGCTAGGCTCAGAGATGGTGACCGTGGCAACTAACACCAAAGAAGGAAATCTGACCCGGTCTGGCCCACGTGTGAGTCCAGGCCCACCGCAACGTGGTTGACTCTTAACTTGGCCCCTCTGAATTGGCCCAGCAAGCCGCCCAGTTCAAGGGCAACTAGAGATGGACAACAAATGCTGGCCTTGCAGTCGGGTTGCCCAAATGCCCGGGGGCTGGTTTAGCTCACAGGGCTAAATCGCTGGCTTTTAAAGCAGACCAAGCAGGCCAGCAGCACAGTTCGATTCCCGTACCAGCCTCCCCGGACAGGCGCCGGAATGTGGCGACTAGGGGCTTTTCACAGTAACTTCATTGAAGCCTACTCGTGACAATAAGCGATTTTCATTTTTCATGTGATTGAATGTATTCCGGGGGGGGGGTTTCCCATGACTTGCGCCCACACACACCAGCCATTCATTGGAATTTAAACCATTTGGGTGGATATTAATGATCGTGTACGTTTTCATAGCTCGTTATGGTGAACTCCCACAACACTGAGCTGCTTGTCCAGTGCAGTAGCCCAGGAGTGCCCTCCCCCCTTGTCAAGGTCCTTGGTGCTCAGAGAATTGGTGGCCTGGTGACTCAGTGCTTCCAAAAGAGAAAATGGGGGTGGGGGGTGGGGGGGAGTGCAGAGGAAACAAAATATCAGCGGTGGGTGAGGTCTAACAGCTCGTCAACTGTACTGAATGGAGAAGCAGAAAGCAGCACGGCTCACTGATAGTTACAGTCTGTACTTCCACCCCCGCAGATGAGATGAATCAGCCCCAATTTGTTTAATGGTTTGTAAATTTGCAGCTACAATCGTTCAGATGAATCTTTAAATTGAGGTTCTAGCCGCCGGTCTCAGGTGGATATAAGAGATCCCATGGTCGCTGTTTGTCAAAGAGCAGGGGGAGTTATACCCGATGTCCTGCCTGGCCTTAATATCCTTCAGTCCACATCACTGGTAAACCTGATTACCACCTCACTTTTTTTTTGTGGAAGCTTGCTGTGCCTTCTTTCCTGAGCTCCTATAGTAACCGTACTCCGAAGGTATTTAATAGCAAACAAAAGCAAAATACCGCAGATGCTGGAAATCGGAAACAAAAGCAGAAAATGCTGGATAAACTCAGCAGTTCTGAATTACCGTTTCGAGTCCATATCATAGAATCCCGACAGTGCAAAAGGAGGCCACTCGGCCCATCGAGTTTGCACCGACTCTCTGAACGAGCACCCTACCTAAGCCCACGCCCCCATTTTATCCCCGTAACCCAGTGACCCCACCTACGCTTTTGGACACTAAGAGGGAATTTTTATCACAGCCAATCCACCTAACCTGCACATCTTTGGACTGCGGGAGAAAACCGGAGCACCCGGAGGAAACCCACGCGGACACGGGAAGAAAGGGCCAAGTCCACACGGACATTCACCCAAGGGTCAAATTGAGCCAGGGTCCCTGGTGCTGTGAGGCAATGGTGCTAACCACTGTGCCGTATTATGTATTTCTTTTATTTTATTTTCATGTACTTAATGATGTGTTGAGCTGCTCGCAGAAAAATACTTTTCACTGTACCTCGGTACACGTGCCAATAAACAAAATCCAATTCGAACTAAGTTCAATCCAACCGTGCCACACATAGGACCCTTGTACAGAGTGATGTGGGAGGGTCTTATGGACGCAAATCGTTAACTCTGCTTCTCTCTCCACAGATTCTGCCAGACCTGTTGAGTTTATCCAACATTTTCTATTTTTACCCCCAAATGTATTTCATTGTTGTAAAACGCTTTTGGATGTTCCAAATTGGTGAGAGGCATTCCGAGTAATCAGCATCACCATTTCTGATATCCTTGCGCTATGAAGAGGGCACATTGTGTACACTCAGTGCAGTACTGAGGGTGCACTGCACAGTTGGAGGTGCCGTCTTTTGGGCAAGATGCTAACCAAGGCCCGTCAATGTGAAAGGTCACACAGCCACTGTGACGGAGAAGAGCAGGGAAAGTTATCCCTGGGGTTCTGGACAATGTTCATCCCTCAATCGAAACATTGCTGTTTGTTGCAGCTTACTTTTGGCCAATTGGCTGCTGCACTTTATGAATTACTTTTTAAGAAATTAATTTAGAGTACCCAATTATTTTTTTCCAATTAAGGGGCAATTTAACGTGGGCAACCCACCTAGCCTGCACGTCACGGGGAGAACGTGCAAACCCCACACAGACAGTGACCCGGGCTGGGATTGAACCCGGGGTCCTAGGCGCCGTGAGGCAGCAGTGCTAACCACTGTGCCACTGTGCCGCTCTCGCTTCATGAATTACAACAGGGGGCCTGTTTAGTACATATGCTTTGCAGCTTATTTGTGATGCAGAGCGGGGTATGCAGAGCGGGGTATGCAGAGCGGGGTATGCAGGGCGGGGTATGCAGGGCGGGGTATGCAGCGGGGCAAGCAGAGCGGGCTATGCAGGGCGGGGATGCAGGGGCGGGTATGCAGGGCGGGGTATGCAGGGCGGGGTATGCAGGGCGGGGTATGCAGGGCGGGGTATGCAGAGCGGGGTATGCAGAGCGGGGTATGCAGAGCGGGGCAGGGCGGGGTATGCAGAGCGGGGTATGCAGAGGGGGTATGCAGGGCGGGGGTATGCAGAGCGGGGTATGCAGAGCGGGGTATGCAGAGCGGGGCAGAGCGGGGCAGGGCGGGGTATGCAGGGCGGGGTATGCAGAGCGGGGTATGCAGAGCGGGTATGCAGAGCGAGGCAAGCAGGGCGGGGCAGAGCGGGGTATGCAGAGCGGGGTATGCAGAGCGGGGCAGAGCGGGGCAGGGCGGGGTATGCAGAGCGGGGCAGAGCGGGGTATGCAGAGCGGGGTATGCAGGGCGGGGTATGCAGAGCGGGGTATGCAGAGCGGGGCAGAGCGGGGTATGCAGAGCGGGTATGCAGGGCGGGGTATGCAGGGCGGGGTATGCAGGGCGGGGTATGCAGGCGGGGTATGCAGAGCGGGGTATGCAGAGCGGGGTATGCAGGGCGGGGTATGCAGGAGCGGGGTATGCAGAGCGGGGTATGCAGAGCGGGGTATGCAGGGCGGGGTATGCAGAGCGGGGTATGCAGAGCGGGGTATGCAGAGCGGGGTATGCAGAGCGGGGTATGCAGGGCGGGGTATGCAGAGCGGGGTATGCAGAGCGGGGTATGCAGGGCGGGGTATGCAGGGCGGGGTATGCAGAGCGGGGTATGCAGAGCGGGGTATGCAGAGCGGGGTATGCAGAGCGGGGTATGCAGGGCGGGGTATGCAGAGCGGGGTATGCAGAGCGGGGTATGCAGAGCGGGGTATGCAGAGCGGGGTATGCAGAGCGGGGTATGCAGGGCGGGGTATGCAGAGCGGGGTATGCAGAGCGGGGTATGCAGAGCGGGGTATGCAGGGCGGGGTATG